>NW_006921913.1:19390-20391 GCF_000298275.1 Orycteropus afer afer | reverse complement strand
TTTTTTTTTTTTAATGCTTTCTCACTTTCTGGCACAACTAGATTTCTTACTCATCTGTATATTTCCTTTCCCAGTTCTGGAATCTGTCATATCTCTTATGATCTCTAATTTATTTTATTTGAGATTGGTATTGAGAATTTAAAATGAGATCATTATGGGTGCTCTGTGCCATTGGGTTGTCATAGCTTCTAGAATAAATACATATTTTGAAAATAAAAATAAGTTCACACTTTTTCAGTTTTATGATCTATCTTTACACTGAAAATTTCGCTTTTAAAAATTTTATTAATTTTTTATATCTTTCAATGTATATAACATAGTTTAGAAGTCACTGAAACAATGTTGTTATTAGGTGCTATAGAATCAACTCCAACTCACAGTGACCCTATGGATAACAAAATGAAAAATTTCCTGGTTCTGTGCCATCCTCACAATCTTTACTATGCCTGAATCCATCGTTACAGCCACTGTGTCAATCAATCTTGTTGAGGGTCTTCCCTTTTTTCGCTGACCCTCTATGTTATCAAGCATGATATTCTTCCTCAGGGAATGGTCCCATCTGACAACATGACCAACATAGGTGAGACCAAGCCATTCTCACTTCCAAGGAACATTCTGTGTGTACTTCTTCTAAGATGGATTTGTTTTTTCTGACAGTCCCTGTTATTTTCAGTATTCTTTGCCAACACCACAAAAGCATCAACTTTTCTTCATTTTTTCTTATTCATTGTCCAGCTTTCACATATGAGGCGATATCCATTTTGGTCTTTTCTTCCTTTCTCATCTTTTTAATGACCTCTTTGTTTCTTCATGGATGATATTCTTGATGTTATCCCATAATTCTTCTGGTTTTCGGTCATTGGTGTTCAATGCATCACATCTATTCTTTAGATGGTCTCTAAATTCAGGAGGGATATATTCAAGGTCATATTTTTGCTCTCATGAACTTGTTTTAATTATCTTCAACTTCAAGTTGAACTTGCATATGAGCATTTAATGGT
>NW_006921913.1:17951-18493 GCF_000298275.1 Orycteropus afer afer | reverse complement strand
GAGAGATTTGATTAGTTTTCTGGTATGTAAGTATTTTTTCCCCAAGTTTCCTTACCTCATGCTGTTTTTACAGTTTACTCTCAGTCTCTAGTAGAATATTATGTTGAATTTGACTACTTGGTTGGTATCAGAACATGAGTGTCTTCTAAATAAAATAAGTACTCAGATTTTCATACAGAAACAAGCAATCCTTTATCTATGAACAAATATTTGGGCTATATTTATATATTGGTTTATATTTCTGGTTTCATCCAAATGGCACTTCTATTTCACATTTATATCTGATTTTGAATGATATTTGAAGGTAATAATATGACATGAGCTATGCTGAATATGTCAGGAATTAAAGGCATAGTTATCTCTGATTAATCCCATATATATTATATAAGTGTATGATAAATTATCTCCTACCACATCAAAGAGAAGCAGGAAGACAGGGCAGACAACTGGATACAGATAAGGATGGGGAGTGAAGAGAGCCCCCACCCCAGGTAGCAGGAAGCAGGAAGTCAGGGAGGAGAGCAGGAACAGGCAGGGGGAAA
>NW_006921913.1:15950-17203 GCF_000298275.1 Orycteropus afer afer | reverse complement strand
AACATGCAATCAAGATGTGCTGATTATCACTGCTGATTGGAATGCAAAAGTTGAAAACAAGGGATAATCACAGGTATTTGGAAAATTTGACCTTGGTGATAGAAATAACGCTGGAGATTAAGTGATAGAATTTTGCAAGACCAATGATTTTTTCATCGCAAATACATTTCTCCATAACACAGTGGGTATACACGTGGACTTCACCGGATGGAATACACAGGAATCAGACTGACTACATCTATGGCAAGAGGTGATAGAGAAGCTCCATATCTTCAGCCAAAATAAGTCCTGGAGCTGATTATGGAACAGACCATCAACTGCTCATATGCAAATTCTACTTGAAGTTGAAGACAATTAAAACAAGTCCACAAGAGCCAAAATATGACCTTGAATATATCCCTCCTGAATTTAGAGACCATCTAAAGAATAAATTTGATACATTGAACACCAATGACCTTCTTCTTAGTCTGTCTCAGTCTGTAAGATGAGCTGATACCTGTGCACTATGTGCACCCTGCTGGGTTTGAAACACCAGTGGCTCAGCCTCAATACTCACATCAAAACCAACAGACAAGTTTTGTTTCCCTGTTTGAAAACCTCTCCTACCACCCTTACCTGGCTCCCTGAAGCTGATTCCTTGCTCCGTCCTGGTCCCCGGGCCTATTCCTCTCCTCTCTCCTTTTCTCCCGACCTGCTGCTTTGGGTGTGCCTGGGTTCCCTCTCCTCACCTGGATCCCAGTAGCTCACTCCTCTGTCCCGGTCCATGGGCCTATTCTTCTCCTCTCTCCCATTCTACCACCCTACTGCTTTGGGCGTGCCTGGGTTCCCTCTCATAACTCTCAAGACTTTCTTAAGCTCAACTTCAAGTGGGTATTTTGTAGAATATTTCTATATTTGGTTTTGCTTATTTTTTTTAATCATAATTAGACTATTGTGACAGGTTTAGGGAAAGAAAAGCACAAATTTGAAGTGTCCCTTTCATCATATCATCTTAGGTAGTACATGCTATCAACAAAACTGCTGAAGTAAACCTTAATCATCTAGGTCTAGTAGTGCTCGCCATACTTCTCTGATTAAAAGCCTCTTTTCTGATCTTTTCATATGTTATTTGTGGGAAGCAAGTCACTGAGTTTGGCTCACACTCAAGGAGGGGGAGGGCAGAATTAAGTTCCGTAAGAAAAGAGGGTATCTACCTAAGTTTTTTCTAATTCTTCTGTAATTTAGATTTATCTCTTCCTTTCTATTTATTTATT
>NW_006921913.1:0-7348 GCF_000298275.1 Orycteropus afer afer | reverse complement strand
TGATATTGTTTTAAAATTAACTTTTTAGTTTGAAAAGACAAGGAATCACTCTGAAGTTGTTCTCACCATAGGCCAAAGCTGAGACAATTCTGACATTTAGAAGAAAAACTAATAAAAATTGATATCTAATGTATTCAACATAGAAAGGTTTATGAATTTATAAGTGGCATACAGAAAAGAAATAGTAAATGGAGTTTGCATATACCCTTCACTTAACATTTCCTAAAGTTAATATCTTACGTAATCATGATAGAATTATCAATATGAAGAAATTAAAATTGATACAATGCTATTAAACATAGACTTTACTCAGATTTCACCAGTTGTCCATTTATAGCCCTCAATGTTTGCTTAATTTGGTCTTCTCTTATGACTAGGGGTGAGGATAGTTTTGTATTTTAAAACTCACTTGCATTTCTTATTCTATGAACTACTTTTTATAGCATTCACTCACTTTTTCCTCAGATTTTGGTCTTTCTCGTTTTGATTTTTGGACGCTCTTTCAGTGTTAGAGCTGTCAGTGCTTTCTATGTGTTCTATGTTCTATATGTCCCAGAGTTTGGCTTTTGGCTTTTGCTTATGTTTCCAGTTTATGTTTTACTTTTATCTTTCTTTTATTTTAATATAGACAAATTTATCAAATATAGCAAAAGGAGTTTATTACTTCTCGATTTTAAATCACATTTAGAAAGATTTCTATTCTCGCCCAGGTTTTAATTAAATTTTTCCATGGTTCCTATTAGCACTTCTATAGTTTCATTTTTTAATATTAGAATCTTTGGGCCATTTGGAATGTATGTTCTTATATATATCAAGATATGGATTTACTGTTTTTTTTCTTTAAATGACTATTCATTTGTATGAGAATAAGTGATTATAAAATTCCATCTTTTCCTGAAAGATTGAATGCTACTTTTATTAGACATTGAATTTTTCTATTTACTTAAATATTTCCAATCTTTCTATTTGTGTGTGTGTGTGTGTGTGTGTGTGTTTGTGTTAGTCTATCAAAAATACAGCAATCACAGTTTTGAACCTATGGATATCTTGTCATATATTAAATGTTTAGTAAACTTGGTTTTCTTCCCTTTGATTAATAGTTTTACTGGTATTTTTTTTTTTTGTTTGTTTATTTTTATTGTGATTTGAGTGAAAGTTTACAGAGCAAATTCATTTTCCATATGGTAGTTCATGTACATTTTATTTCATTTACTGGTACTCTTGTTAATTCTTTTTTGTGTCAATGTTTTAATCAATTTGTCTGGCACTGAGTTGAAGAAGGAAGGGTGAGCTCTTTGTATCTTTACTGAGGTTCCATTAATATTGTGTCTAATTTTTAAATTAAAGTCCTCTTACATGTATTTCAGAGGTGTTTTAAATTATGCTTGTTATAGGTTGCACATATTTTTTGTCATTTTATGTTATGCTTTTAATGAAGGGAAAACAAGAATCTAGGGCATTTTTCTTGCAAATCTTCTTTAAATAAGACTGTTAGAAATTATATTATAGTTGTAATGCACATGAAAGTTTTGTCAATAATAAATGAATTGTTACTGCTGGTTTTAGCCCTGAGATAGTTTTTTTTTTGGTAATGCTTATACATTTCTTTTGTGATCATGAATGTATGTGCTGATCAGTGATTATCCAAGATACCAAGTTTCCTTTTGTGATGAGTATCTAATTATTTTAGGAAGTGTGAAAAAAATGATCTTTGAGAAAGTTTTATGAAAACCTTCTTTAGTTTAGTTTAACTCTGTTCTTTGAACCTGGCAACTTTCATACCCATCATCCTTAAACAATGTTCAACAAAGTTTCATTTTTCATTTTCTGTTATAAAAAATGTTAGAAGGCTAATATGAGGTATGTCTAAAAATGGCAAAGTCGAGATGAAGACTAGTAAAAATCAAAATACCTCTCTCTCTATTCCTCTCTGTTTGTGTATGTAGAAAGAGAGACTCACAAAATCTTCAGAAGTACCTCAACTTACTGCTTTTAAGCACATTGCTATTGAAAAGATGAGGCCCTCAAATTCCAGGTGACCTGCTTTTATTTTTAGGATTGAAATAAGACAAAAATAAATTATAATTTTGAATTTTAAACAGTTTTCATAAGTTTGCATTTAAATAAGTTTCACATGAAGTTCATAAAAATGATTTAAATACTAAAACTTGACATTTTTCTTCCAACTTAGTCCAAGAAATTTAGAGGAATAGTATTTCAAGTGACATTTGTGTTCAGCTCACTAAAAAGTTTTGAGCAATGATAGTTCATCAAGCTTTTCAAGACTTCATTAAAATATTCCTTAAAGGGCCCCAATTCTTTCTTGTATCTTCTTTTTATCACACAAACTCAGGTTCTGACATTGAGAAGGATATGCTCTTGACATCAAACACAGGGATGATGGACCCTCATTTTTAACCTATAAATGGGAATTCTGGTTTATGTGTCATTCTCTTGATAAAAGGTCAATCTTCTAGAGCCTAATTGACTCAGAGTTTACTGAAAAAATTGAATTCCTGACAAAATGGGGAGCAGCTCCTGTATTGAAGCTATCCTATCACCTTGAGAGGTTCTGTGCAATTTATAGCTCACCTCTCTTTTCAGTTTCTCTTTTGATTAAAAATAGTAGGATGTTGTCCTTTTTTATACATTGTTTAATCATTAATCTACTAAATGTGACAGACTCAAATGTAATTCAAGTGAATAAGCTTTTTTACCCATGATTATATGGAGTCCTTTATTAACAAATTTATAGTTACTTAAAGCTTCTATTGCTTTTCCCAGTATTAATTCATAATTTCCTGTCCTAACTTCACCAGTCTCTATGTAGACTTCTTTTCCACAAAATACTCCTCAAATACTTCAAGAATTGCTCATATTTTCCCATAAGTGTGTGTCCTCATTAGTTTTCTGCCCAATTTTGCAGCAGTAGTGTAATGTCCTGTTGGAGGTCACATGGTCCTGCAATGGCCTGATTCAGTCTTCTTGGTCCAATGCGTAGATCATCATCATCAACTTGATGAGCCATTACAGATTTGTGCTTAATTCTTACTTGCTACAATATTCTATTCAGAGGAGAAGCAGAGCATTCCTTCTTACCATATTATGCTTAGCAACACAACAAAGCTCATTATGCTTCATCACTCCTGTTGGGAGAGGGCTAAACTAATCCACTGTTATTTTGTTTGAATTCATGCTATGCTTATAAAAATTTGCACATTTATCAAATCTATACACCTTAATATACTGTATTAATTTGCTGTTACTGCTGTAACAAATTACCACAAACTCAGTGACATAAAACAACACAAATTTATTCTCTTACAGTTCTGATCATCAGAATTTCAAAATGGGTCTCTTGGAACTAAACTTAAGATGTCAGCAGAGCTGAGTTTCTTTCTGAAGGCTCTAGGTTAAATAAATTTTTCTTGCCTTCTCACCTTTCTAGAGGCTGCTGTCATTCTTTGGCTCATGAGCCCCTCCTCTCTTCAAAGCCTGCAATGACTGGTTGAATTTTTCTCCCAATGCATAACTCTGAAACTTAACCTTCTGTCTTCCTCTTCCTTATTTAAGGATCCCTTTGATTACACTAGGCCAGATAATACAGCTTAATCTCCTTATTTAAAACTCAGCTGATTAGCAACTTTAATTCCATCTCATATCTTAATTACCCTTTGGCATGCCACATTATTTTCAGGTTCTAGGAACTCTGATGGCACTATGGTGAAGACATTCAAGTGCTAACAAAAATGTCAGCATTTCATCAAGTACGCCTTTTGGGAAAGATGAGACAATCTAATAATGATTCACAACCTTAGAAACCCTATGGAGGCCTCTATGAGATGGAATTAATTCTATGGAAGTGAGTTCGTTCTTTTTTTTGTGGGGCGGTAGGCATTAGGGATTAGAACAAGGACATCTTTGGAAGGCCATTAATCTGCCAATGACACATACCTTCATAGCAAGGAAAGTCCAGAGAACAGACCGAGGTTAAAAATAAATCATCTTGTTAGTTGAGAGTTTGTTTCAAAGACAATAATTCACGTCAAAAGTAGGAGTGATTTGGAGTCCACATATATTTTGTTCAAACAGTTTTCTGCTGTTGTCTCTGGTTGATGCTTAATTATTAGAGTTTAGATCTCCAATAAAAATGTAAACATAAAAAGAATACTTTTTTTGTCCTCCATAATTCTTTAATTTCTTCCCTCCTCATTCCTTGTATGGGGTGATTCTTTCGATAAATTGATATATTACATTTATTTTTTGAATCAAAATCAAAATTAATAATAATCTTAAATAGAATATATGCATAACTTGTAAGTCAATGTACAAGCCCTCCAAACCAGTGTTTCCCAAATACTTTGAGTATAAAGACATTTATTTATTTTTTATTGTGATTTGGGTGAAAGTTAGTAGACCAAATTGGTTTTCCATTTGAAAATCCATACACATTCTGTTTTGTGACATTCACTGCAATCCCCACAATGAATGCATATCTTTTTATATCAAAATAATTTCACAAACTACTAATTTTGATACCTTCAACATTTGTTCATTGAAAAATATATTGAGACAAAAAGCCCACCATGATTTAACTAATGCTTTTAAATATGTATATATGTTCTTAATTATCATACATACACATGTTTCAGAAAACATAACTAACTACATAAGTTCTTGATACTATTTACTCATTTTACACATATGGCTTTATACACATAGACATTCAGATTATAGGCCTTTTGCAGTAATTCTGAAGTCTAGAAATCCATTGCCAACACAGACTGTAAACTATTCTTTAAAAAAAATAAAAATAGATCTCAAATCTATCTCCCCAATTGCTATCAACAATTAAAAAAAAAAAATAGTTGAATTATTTCAGAGGACCACAAAATAATACTGCTTTATTTTTGACACTTAAATTCAACAAGAACCTTAAACAGAGGAATTTTTAAATTCTAAAGCACAAATGTGCAAGTAAATTTATTTTTTATTCTTGCCACTTGTAGTTGTCTAGTAAAAAATAAAATTTAATATTTATTTGATTTACAAAATAAAAGATAAGTGATCATTAAATAATAATTGAAAATTTGCCCACAAATTCTCAAAGGAAGTTCTTGAAAACTGTTGAGTGAAATACAAATTCAAATTTCATTCCTGATTTAAGCCCTCAAGAAGTAGGAAGCCCACTTATGAAAAACTCAAGTTCCATCCAAATGAAGGATATTCTGTAGGAATATATAATAACATTAAACTCCACCTGAAGCCTGAAGTAAATTGTTTGACTGAGTAGTTATCTGCGCTGAAGAGACTGTTTTGGTTTATAGAGACATAAGTAGAAAATAACTTTCAGAAAAATAAAAAGAACACATTTGTTGAGATACATAAACCCACAATTATCAATGAACACATACTGTACTTTTTGTATTGCAAGATCCTTTCATTTAATTTCCCTTTAACTTCTGCTTTGCTTTTCTTGATTTTTGTTGTTGTTGTTTGTTAGTAGAATATTAGAAAAAATAGGGAAGCTAGAATTTTAGGTAATCATCACGTTAAAATAATAATAATATATTTCCCTGTTTTCTGTTTCAGGTTGACTTGGAACAGAAGAATGAAGAGAGTGAAACATGTAAACAGTGAAACATACACCAGTGGCTTAAATGAGATTGTGGAAAACTTAAGATGTTAATGATTAAAGGACAATGTTAAGTTATATGTTTTGGCTAATACAATAAATCTCTTTACTTCTTTTCTTTTATGTTATTTAAATAATGATTTTAGGAGCTTTATCTATCAATTCAGATTTGATCTAGGAGTCCCAAAACTTCTAAGTAGTTCCCCAAGTTTACTTAGATGATATATTTAAAGTTGTTTAATTAAATATGTCTTGGATATATGCAGTAGGGTCTTCTGATTAGATGACTGAGGTATAATTTTATTTTTAAAATATCTTTTTATCTAAATTTAAGATATCATGAGTTTACCCAGGCAGAAATGATATTAACAATTTATAATGCCAAGATAGATCAGATTTTCTCAAACGTTATATAGAAGGAGGATTATATAAGATAAAGATACTGGCAAATTTCCCTTGCTAGGGCCTATCTGGGCACACAGCACTTACAGATTAAATATTGCATAAATTTTAGTTTATGTGCCTGTTACAACCACTGATGACAGGAAACAGGATGTACACAGTGTGAAAGATGGCTTGTAGTACTACTGGAGGCTTGTTCTCTGAAATTTACCAAGTCTACTGTCATTAACAGTATAGGAATCAGGAGCCCAACATTTTTATTTACATAAAGTAATAATATATTGAGATTTGATCATTTATTGTTTATCACTTTTTATAAATAATCATCATATCTTTTCTGAAAGGAGTATTAATCTCTAGAAATGAGTAAAACTTAATCACAACATATTATTTTTTTCATGTTTTGTTAAATAATTCTGTTCATCAAGTTTTGGTACACAAGGAAATCTACATAATTAACATACAATTCCTATGGAGTTTACAAATGCTGTAATGAAATTGTTTCCTTACCAGAATTTTTATAAATAATATGATATGATTTGAGGGAGAATTTTGGTTTCTTTTTTTGCAAATCAGTAGAGATATAGAATAAGGGTCAGCCTATATCCCATCTCAAGATCTCCACCAAATATGAAATCATGTTTTAGGTCAATTAAATGTCACTGTTTGATATTTCAGGCAACCCAAACCAAACCCACTGCCACATAGTTGATTCTGACTCATAGTGACTCCATAGGAAAGACAGAATTACCCCAAAGGGTTTCTAAGTGTTATAAATCTTTATGGAAATGGACTTCCTCATCTTTCTCCCAGAGAGTGCCTAATGAGTTCAAACTGTTGTCCCTTTGTAAGCAGCTGAATATTTAAAACACTGTATCACCAGAGCTCCAGAGAAACAATATGTGTAGTTGAAAAAAATTAAATTCCAAACTCTACCTGCCCTTGCTTCATGAATTTCCTATCTGCGTGACCTGCATACAGGTGACTAACTTCACTCTGTTTCAATTTCTTCATTTTTTTTTAAACTTTTATTGTAAGTTGGGTGAAAGTTTACAGAGAAAGTTCATTTTCCATACAGTTGTTCATAGATATTTTGTTTCATGACATTGACTGCAATTCCCCATGTGACAGCTCTCTTCCCACTTCCTCCCTATAGTTACCTCTTCCCAGTGTCCTTCTTTCCTATGCATTCCTGCCCTCTGAACAATCTCAAGCTGTGCCCTTCTGTTCTCCCATGATTGACAATTCTAAGGAGTGTATCTACCTGAAGGAAATGTTCACCTTATGACTGTCTATTATTTGGTTGGAATC
>NW_006921912.1:4118878-4126385 GCF_000298275.1 Orycteropus afer afer | reverse complement strand
GAGTTAACCACTCTTCAGCCACCGATTCTATTATAGCCATGGAATAAGGAGCAGTAGCCCCATATTGAGAAGTGGCTGCTTTAAGTTCCTTTATTAATTTAAAATCAAAAGCTTTATATTGCCTCAAAGGTTCTCCATCTCTTTCTTGCCTTTTTCAGAAACTGGGAACACTTCCGGCTCATCTGTGTCTATTACAGCGCTTGTCTTAGGCATAAATTTTAAAACCTTGCCTTGTTGTTGAGAGGGTCGCTGGATATTCACAGTATGTTTTTCAGACCCCTCTTTTTCTTTATTTAGTTTTTCTAATTTACAAATTAACTCCTGATGTTCTTTTTCTAATTTTATTTGCTCTTCTTTTAATCTGATTTGATCTTTTAACTGTTTTATGTTGTCTAAAAGATTCTTTCTGGGGTCTCTGGCAGGGAAAGCGACAGGGGGTGCTGTTGGAGTAACACTATAGGGAGGAGGCCGTTTCTGTAAAGATGGCCAGTCAGAATTGTGATATCGCGCTGCTTCTTCCTCTAGATCTTCCAGATCTGCATCGGACAGCTCGCTATCACTAGGCTCCTTTCTAGTGCTTTCTAAAACAGGGTAGATCCCTTTCTTCTCGCTTTGCTTTTGTTTAAGGTTTATTTTAATTTTTGGCTAGACAACTTGCTCGATTTTACTTTCGCTTTCACTATCCAAAGAAATGAGGTCTTCTTGATTGGGACTTAACTTTACAATTTCATCATTAACGTTTTTTCTAGAGGAGTTGCTATCTGATTCCTTTGTTTTAGAAAGGATCTCCTCCCCCTCTTCGACCACCACAGCAATAGGAGGCGGCCACAGCCGAATGCTAAGGGTATCATTTATTAAGTTCCAATAAGAGAATGCAGTTACAGGTACCTTCTCTGGGCCAAAAGTGTCAAAATAGTCCTGTAGGGCATCACCCACTCTCTTCCATTTTTTCTCATTAATACTACCTTCTTGTGGAAACCACGGACAAAGGTCATTGAGAAACTTAAAGAAATCTATTAATTGCTTTTTCTTTACCTTTGCTCCTCGTGTCTTTAGAGCTTCTTTAAGACCTATTAAAACTTTTCATGCTGACTCAATTCCTGTCCCATTGTCATTGTTCACTTACCGAGTCCTGAGTTGCATAGCAGGCTCCCATGCGACTGTCTCTTTAAGTCCTGGGCTGCCTTCTCTGCAGCCGTCTGGCCAGAAATTCCTTAACTACTCGAAAAATGTCCTTCACGGGGATCCCTCGTACTCGAGCCCCATGTTGGGCACCACTTGACCCGGCCTGCAGGTCAGTCAATGGAGACCCTGAGGGAGGGAGTGAGGAAAATAGGACAGGAGACACGAGAAATGGAGACAAGACAGGATTTCTGATCAAGTCTCAACTTTATTAAATTCAGAACAAAGCATATATACTAGAAGTGATGTTTATCAAAGGGCAGTTACCTAAGGCAGTGCTGGATGCCAGCAATTGGTGCAAAAAATATGTTCAAAGGTATCAAGTAACTGATAGGTATAAAAAAGCCCGCGCGCGCGAATTAGGCAACAACTGATTGGTCGGCAACTGACAAAGAAAGCTCTAACTGATTAGTCGGGCAAAGAAAGCATTTCTAAGGGGTATTGGAAAGTTTATACAAACACTATTTAAAAGGTCAAGGTATAGTTAGTATGAGGAAATAGAAAGGACATAAGTAAGAGCCTTTTGTTTTATTAAAGATCGCTGTCTCTGAGATAAGCATCTTCACAAGACCAGATTCCTGGCTCTCCACATTTATATATATCATCTCATTGTGTTCTAGCCTGCATGATTTCTGCCAAGAAATCAGAGCTTAGTGTTACTTACTGCCCTTTATAGGTAACTTTTTATTTTCCCATGCTGCTTTCAGGATTCTTTCTTTGTCTTTGGTTTTGGTGAGATTGATTATGATATGTCTTGGTGATTTTCTTTTGGAGCCTATCTTCTGGGGTCATGAACTTCTTGAATGGATATATTCTTGTTTTTCATAGTATTAGTGAAATTCTCTTCCAATAATTGTTCTAAAATTTTCTCTTTGGTTTTATTTGTCTCTTCCTATTCTGGAATTTTGATTACATATAGGTCATTCTTCTTGATGGTGTCTCACGTGAACCTTAGGTTTTCTACATTTTGTTTTGATATTTTTTGTTCTGACTGATCCCTTAAGAAAGTAGTATTGAGGTATTTGTCTTCAGTATCATTAATTCTGTCTTTCATTGATTTGATTCTACTCTTTTGCCCATTCAATATGTTACCTATTTCTTAAATTTTAGTAGTAATCTTATTTTTGTATAGTTTATAATTTTTTTGTTTGTTTTGTCAATTTGTTCTTGTATTTCTTTCCTAGATTATTCTAGAGTTTTACCTGTTTTCCTTAATTTTGTCAGTGTTTCCCTTGATCTAGCTTTCAATCCACTGAAGGTACCCAAGTATAATACTTTTGAATTCCTTATCAGGGAGGTCCAATGTTGTTTTTTCTTTGGGATGTTTTCTGTGTTTGTATCCTGGTCCTTTGTTTCTACTACTTTATCTTGCTTCTTTGTGTGGACTTGTTATGGTCTATTGTCTCCTAGACATTATGGTGGTGTTTTATTTATGTTTAATTTGTGGTTGTATATTGGTATGATTCATTTAGGGTTTTTTATTTCTTTTATTTTGTTTTGATATACCTGTGTGAAGAGGGTACTGTGCTCCTCTATAAACTAGTTGTTAGCATGTAGGCACTCACCACTTGTCTCTTAGTAAGTATGATAGTGAAGGAGAGTGTGTAGAGATCTCTGTTAGCTGTTTGTAAAGAGAATTTGAGGGTGAGTTGAGCTGGTATTTCCTGGTGTCTATCCTGGTCAGTGGATGCAAAATCAGGTGATGGTTGGGTTGTGTTGGAACAGTTGTTGTCTTGTCTTCCAATCAGTTAGAAACAAACAAACAAACAAAAACACCAGAAAAGTGAAAACAAGAGAACAAAAAACTCAAATCCCATAAATAAACAGGAACAATTATTATATGGAAATAAATGAGAAGAAAATTTTCAAAAGCCAAAATATCTGGAGAAGGAAGAATGAAGAGAAAAGCACAAGAGTAAACAAATAATAAAGAAAATATGGGGAAAAAATTGAAAGGAAAACAAGGAATGGGAAAAAAAAAACAAAGGAAATAAAAAAGAAAGGGAACTAGGAAAATAGAAAAGGAAACAAACAAGCAGCAGTGATGTGAAAGCAAAAGAGAAAAGAAAAAAAAAAGGAAGAAATTGGAAGATAAAAAGAATAATTTAAAAACAATCAATCAAAAAAAAAAAAGTGAGAGGCATGGCACGGCACACAGGCTTTGTCAGGGCACAGACTGGGATGGAATTCCTGTTGGTAAAGATGGTAGGTGGAAAGGAGGAATGGCCACATCTCAGTTCACCAAGAGTTGTGGGATACAAGAGTAACAAGAAAAATATTGTATCTTTCCAGTCATCACCCTCCAATGTGGCTGCCTATGTTGTCCTTGGCAAATGGAGCCCATGCCTATGTCACAGTCCAGGTAAGAAAGCCACTTGCATATATTCAAATTGTCATGCCCACTGCTTGCCAATGGTCAAAATGGGAACACCCTCAGGACAGCCACTGCAGTTCACAAGTCTGTTGGTTTCCTTCTTTGCTATTTTCCTTTCTAGTTTTTTGGAAGCAATGCAGTACTTCCCCATGCAGTCTTTCATGAGCAGAGAGTATACTTAGTTTGTTACCCAGAAATATTCAAAATGGCTATGCCCTCTGGACAGCTAGCAGTCTTCAGCTCCGTTTGTGTCTTACTCACTGTTTTCATTCAAGTTCTTCTACTGCTGTTGTTTTTAGGTGTGGTCAAGTCATCTCTGACTCATAGTGACCTTATGTACAACAGAATGAAATATTTCCCAGTCTTCTGCCAGCTTCACGATCCAAGCTGTACCTGAGCACATCATTGAAACCACTGTGTCAATCCATCTCATTGAGGGCCTTCCTCTTTTTTGTTGATGCTCCATTTTACCAAGCATGATATCCTTTTCCAAAGGATGGTCCCTTCTGACAACCACAGTAGTTGAGACAAAGTCTGGCCATTCTCGCTTCTGAGGAACATTCTTTCTATGCTTCTTCAAGGACAGATTTGTTACTTATTTTAACAGTACACAGTACTCTCAATATTCTTCACCAACACCACAGCTCAAAAGCATCAGCTCTTCTTTGTCCTTATTCATTGTCTACTTCTCACATGCATATGAGATGATTGGAAATACCATAGTTTGGATTAGGTGCATCTTAGTCTTCAAGGAGACATCTTTGCTCTTCAGCACTTGAAAGAGGTCTTTTGCAGCAGATTCTCCCAATGCTGTATGTCATCTGTTTTCTTGACCAGTGCTTCCATTACTGTTGAGTGTAGAACCAAGTCATATGAGGTCTTTGACAACTCAATCTTTTCTCTGTTTATTGTGATGCTACCTACAGGTCCAGTTGTGAGGATTTTTGTTTTCTTTATATTGAGATGTAATCCATATTGCAGACTGTAGTCTTCAATTTCCTCAGTAAGTACTTCAAGTCATCCTTACTTTCAGCAAGCAGAGTTGTGTTATCTGTTGATCACAGGTTGTTAATGAGCCTTCCTCCAATATTGATGCCTCATTCTTCATATAGTCCACTTCTTGGATTATTTGCTCAACATACACATTGAATAAGTATGGTGAAATAATACAACCCTGATGGACTCACTTTCTGATTTTAAACTATGTAGTATCCTTTTGTTCATTTTGAACAACAGTCTCCTAATCTATGCACAGGTTCCTCATGAGTACAATTAAGTGTTCTGGAATTCCCATTCTTCTCAATGTTATCCATAAATTATTATGATCCACCCAATCAAATGCTTTTGCAGAGTCAATAAAACACAAATAAAAATCTTTCTGGTATTCTTTGGATAATTTCCAAATTCTGTGGGATCACTTTTCTTTGGAATGGGTACATATATGGATCTCTTCCAGTCAGTTGGCCAGGTAGCTGTCTTCCAAATCTCTTGGCATAGCTGACTGAGTGCCTCCAGTTCAGCATTGATTTGTTGAAATATTTCATTGGTATTCCATCAATTCCCAGAGTTTTCTTTTCTGCCAATTCTTTCAGTGCAGGTTTGACTTCTTCCTTCAGTACCATTAGTTTTTGATCATCTGCCACCTCCTGAAATGGATGAACATCCACCAATTCTTTTTGTTACAGTGACTCTGTATTCCTTCCACCTTTTTTTGATATTTCCTGTATCTTTCAATATTTTGCCAATGTTGTTGTTGTTGTTTTGTGCCATCGAGTTGGCCCTGACTCATAGCGACCCCTCCCTGGGTTGCTGAGACAGTATCACTATGGAAGTAGATTGCCCAGTCTTCCTTCTGAGGAGTGGCTGGTGGGTTTGAACTGCCAGTCTTTCTGGTTAGCAGTCAAGTGCCTTATGCACTATGCTACCAGAGTAGAATTTTTCAATATGGCAACTCGAAGCTTAAATTTTTTCCTCAGTTCGTTCACCTTGAGAAATACCAAGTGTGTTTTTCCTATTTGGTTTTCCAACTTCAGGTCTTTGGACATTTCATTATAATTATTGACTTGGTCTTCTCAGGTTGCTTTTTGAAATCTTCAGTTCAGCTCTTTTATTGTGTCATTTCTTCCATTTGCTTTGCACAAGGGTAAGTTTAAGAATCTTTTCGTTCCTCCATTTTGGTCTTCTTCCTTTCCTGTCTTTTTAATGATCTTTTGCTTTCTTCATGGATGATTTCTATCACCAAGGCCATATTTTCAAAGTTCTGGGGTTTCTTCCCTGTTTCCAACTTTTACATTCCAATCAACACATCTTGATTGCATGTTTGGTCAATTTCACACTGCAGAAATGTGAATTTCCTCATCTTTGGCTTTGATGGTTGGTGTGTAAATTTGAATAATAGTATTTACTGGTCTTCCTTGTAGGCATATGGATATTATCCTATCACTGACAGAATTGTACTTCAGTATAGATCTTGATACATTCTTTGTGATGAGGAATGTCCTGCCATTCTTCTTCAATTTATCATTCCCAGCATAATAGATTACATGATTGTCTGCTTCAAAATGGCCAAAAGCAATCAATTTCATCTCATTAATGCCTAGGATATCAATCTTTATGCATTCCATTTCATTTTTGACAACTTCCTATTTTCCTAATGTCATACTTCATACATTCCATGTTCTGATTATTAATGGATATTTCTTCTCATCTTGAGTTGTTCCACATCAGCAAATGGAGGTCCCAAAAGCTTTACTCTATCCACATCATTAAGGTTGGCTCTACTCTGAGGAGGCAGCCCTTCCCTACTCATATTTTGTTTGCCATCTAACTTAAGGGTTCATCTTCTGGCACTATATCAGACAATGTTTCAGGGCAATTAATAAAGTTTTCCAGTAAGATATCAGACCGTGTTTCAGTTCTATTCATAAGGTTTTCACTGGCCAATTGTTTGAGAATTGGATGGCCTCTTCCTTATTCCAAGTCTGTCTTAGTCTGGAAGCTCTACAGAAATCTGCCCACTGTGGTTAACCCTGATGGTATTTGAGACATCATTGGCATAGCCTGCAGCTTCACAGCAACATGCAAACCACCACAGTATGACAAACTGAGAGACAAGTTTGTCTCCCTTAGCTGTTGCAAATCACTCTGCTCACTTCTTTGTCTCCACCAGCTGCTTCAACACCTGCATACCACTCCCTGCTCACTTATCCAGTCTGCATCTGTGTACGCCAATACACCTTGTTCTTCTACTGTTGTTGTTATTTGCCATCAAGTTGGCCCCGACTCATAACGATCCCTCCTTGGGTTTCTGAGGTAGTATCACTATAGAAGTAGGATTGCCCAACCTTCCTTCTGAGGAGTGGCTGGTGGGTTTGAACTGCCAGTCTTTCTGGTTAGCAGTCAATTGTCTTAGACACTATGCTACCACTTCTTTATCCTTGACTTCAAAGCTCATGTTTCCAGGATCATCTTCTCTATTGTCTATATTTATTCCATATTCAGAAAGCATGCACATCATAAAGGAAGTATCAGTTATTTGAATATATATGCTACAATTCACCCATTAAAAATGCTAATTTCTGCTTTTTTTTGTATATGTGATTGTGATAGAATTCTTGTTTCTTTCATATATATTAGTTCTTTTAGATATTTTTTGTAAGTTTTGGAAATTTTGCTTGTATTCAAAATCATTCACTTCAAAAACATCTATGTATCTATTATTCCCTCATATACTTCCTAATCTTTAATGTATTTCTGGTTATGCTGTATGTCTGATTCCTAAAGCTATTTACTTGCATTTTTCCTAGGAAATTTCTACCTGAGCTTTTTTTTTTTAAAAAAAAAAAAAAGAGAGAGAGAGAGAGACTATGGCCCCTAGCTGCCCTTCAGGTCTGGAATTGAACCCACACCTGTGGTTTCCAGCCAAACAAAGTACAGGCATGTGAGTTAAAC
>NW_006921912.1:4117751-4118378 GCF_000298275.1 Orycteropus afer afer | reverse complement strand
CCTTCCTTCCGAGGAGTGGCTGATGGGTTTGAACCGCCAGCCATCTGGTGAGCAGTCAAGTGCCTTAGCCACTATGCTACCAGAGCTCCCTTATCTTTGCATAGTGTAGTAAAAATATTTTAGGCTGTGGATTGATCTCTGGCTTTCTTCTCTAGTTTATAATATAAAATAGTGCTTTCTTTTTCATTTACTTCTCCATATTTTTTTTTAACTTTTATTTTGCTTTCTCCTAATCTAAATAATTGTATAGAAAGCTAATAGTGCCTAAGGCACTTGACTGCTAACCAGAAGGTTGGCAGTTCAAAGCCACCAGCCACTCCTTGGAAGGAAGGTTGGGAAATCTCCTTCCATTGAAATACCACCTCAGAAACCCAGGAGGGGTAGCTATGAGTCAGAGACTACTCTATGGCACATAACAACAATATACATATATATGTATATATATGAGGAGCTCTGGTGGCATAATGGGTAAGGCATTTGGCTGCTGACCAAATGGTCAGCAATTCAAACACATCAGCTTCTCCATGGGAGGAAGGTGACACGATCTACTTCCATAAAGATTTATAGTTTGGGAAATCCAATGGTGATTACTGTGAGTTAGAATTGACTGGATGGCAGTTATATATA
>NW_006921912.1:4107926-4117651 GCF_000298275.1 Orycteropus afer afer | reverse complement strand
TCTCTAAATGTGAAGTTTATTGAAATATATTTAGATGCAGTGGATTGTTATTTTACTTTTACTGTTTTTAAGCAGTCCTTTTGCTTATGCCTAATAGCTCTGCCTGTCATGCATTATTTATCTGAAATACATTCTCACATCCTTCACTAACACTTTCAAAAAGAATGTGCATAATTTGCATCCTTTCTAGCATGAGGATATCTTGAATTTCTTTTCATACATAAATAATTTTTGGGCTAAATAACAAATCTAGATTTAGCACATATTTAATTTAGAACTCTGCAGCCTTTGCCACATTGACTAAAGGGTCATGGTATTGCTATGAGATATTTGATGTGAGTCTAATTCTTATTCCATTGTAGAGATCATGTTACTTCTTTCTAGGGACATGAAAAATGTTCTTGGACCTCATAAATAAGTAGATTTGAATAAATATAACACTAATAAGAAACGATATGGGTGATATCACAATAAAAATCAACTGAAATAAAAAGAATATCAGGATACTATTAAGAACTGTTCTCCAACAAATACTAAAATCTGGAAGAAATGGACAAATTTCTAGAAACACAATACTTACCTAAACTAACACAGACTGAGATAGAAAATTTGAACAGACCCAAAACAAAAGAAGACATTGAAAAGGTCATAAAATCATTACAAACAAAACAAGTCTTGGTCCAGATGGCTTCACCAGAGAATTATACCAAACATTCAGGGAGGAACTGACACCAATCCTTCTCAAACTATTCCAAAATATAGAAAAGAATGGAATCCCCCCTAACTCATTTTATGATAACCTTGATACCAAAATCAGGCAAAGACATTACTCAAAAGGAGAACTATGGACCAATATCCCTCATGAATATAGATGAAAAAATCTTCAACAAAATCCTAGTAGACTCCAACAACATATCCAAGAAATAATTCATTTTTAATCAAGGAGGGTTCATATCAGGTGTGCAAGGATGGTTCAACATTATAAAAACTATTAATGCCATCCACCACATAAATAAAACAAAGGAAAAGAATCACATAATCATATCAATTGACACAGAAAAAGTGTTTGATAAAACCCAACACAAATTCCTCATAAAAACTCTCAGCAATATAGGAATAGAAGGGACATTCCTCAACATAATAAAGGGCATATATGCAACACCAGTAGCCAACATTATTCACAATGGAGAGGAACTGAAACCAGTTTCCTTACAAACAGGAACCAGACAAGGATGCCCTCTATCACCACTTCTATTCAGCATGGTGTTGGAAGTCTTAGCCATGGCAATAAAGCAAGAAAGGGAAATCAAAAGCTTCTAAACTGGTAAGGAAGAAGTCAAGCTATCTTTATTTGCTGATGGTATGGTCCTATACCTAGAAAACCTAAGAGACTCACTTAAAAATCTACTGGAACTAATTGAGAGATTTTGCATAGTGGCAGGATACAAGATCAACATCCAAAAATCAGTTGGAATGCTCTAAATCAGCAGTGAGATTGTGGAAAAATAAATAAGGAAATCAATACCATTTACAATAGCTATCAAAAAAATAAAATACTTGGGAATAAATATTACCAGGGGCACAAAAGACCTGGACAAAAAAAAAAAAAAAAAAACCTACAAAAAACTACTTCAAGAAACCATAAGATATCTAAATAAATGCAAAAGTATACCATGCTCATGGACAGGAACATTGAACATTGTGAAAATGTCAATTCTACCCAAAGCGATATATACATTCAAAGAAATCTCAATCCATATCCCATCAACATTTTTTAAGGATATGGAAAATAACAATCACTAACTTTATATGGAAAGGAAAGAGACCTTGAATAAGCAAAGCATTATTGGAAAAGAACGAAGTAGGAGGTCTCACACTACTGGATCTCAAAACCTACTCTACAGCCACAGTAGTCAGAATTGTCTGGTATTGATACAATGGCAGACACATAGACTAATGAAATAGAATTGAGAACCCAGAAATAGATCCATCAACATATGGTCAGCTGACCTTCGACAAATTGCTGAAATCCATTAAATGTGGAAGAGATTGTCTGTTTAACAAATGGTGCTGGCAAAACTGGATATACATTTGTAGAAAAGTGAAACAAGATCTGTACCTCACAGCAAACACAAAAATTAATTCCAGATAGATCAAAGGCTTAAAGGTGAAACCAAAAAGTATGAAGTTCCTCAAGGAAAAACTGGGGCAAATTTAGGGTCCCTAATATATGGCATAATTAGACTATCAAGCATAACTCAAAATGCACAAACAGTAGAAGAGAAACTAGATGAATGGTACCTTCTGAAAATTAAATTTTTATGTGCTTCCAAAGACTTCTCTGAAAGAGTCAAAAGAGAACCTACAGATTGGGAAAAAATATTTGGCAATAGTATATCTGACAAGAGACTTATCTCTAGAATTTATAGAAAACTCCAACACCTCAAGAACAAAAAAGGCAAATAATCCAATTAAAAAATGAGAAGAAGACATGAATAGACTTCACAAAAGAGGCTATTCATGTGGCCAACAAACATATGAAGAAATGCTCATGATCGTTCCCTTTAGAGAGATGCAAATCAAAACAACAATGAGATACCATCTTTCCCCAGTACTAGTAGAAAAGTTCAACAAGACAGAAAATAACAAATGTTGGTGAGGATGTGGAAAGATTGGGACTCTACTACACTGCTGGTGGGACTTCCAAATGGTACAACCACTGTGCAAAGCAGTATGGCAATTCCTTAAAAAGTTAGAAGTAGAAATACCATTTGACTCTGCCATTCTCTTACTAGGTATATATCCTAAAAGAGTGAGAGACAGGACAAGAACAGATATATGCACACTCATGTTCATTACAGCACTATTTACAATAGCCAAAAGTTGGAAACAACCTAGGTGTCCATCAACAGAAGAACAGATAACCAAACTACGGTACATACACATAATGGAATACTATGTAACCCAAAATAATAATGTAGAATCTACAAAACACTGCATAATGTGGATGAACTTGGGGGACAGTATGCTGAGTGAAATAAGTCAATCACAGAAGGACAAATATTGTATTAGTCTGTTATTGTAAAAGTCAAGGAAACGTTTATCTTTTGAAGGAAAATTCCTTTGTTGTTTACCAGGAATGGGAGAAGAGGGGAAGAAACACTGTTAGATAGGTAGAGACAAGTGTTGATGTGGATGAAGCAAAGGGCAATGTGCCAAATGTGAGTGATCAACATGGTTGTATTGAGGAAGAGGAAGACATAGGGAGGTGCATGGGAGGTACAGACAATGAAGAGGAACTGTATTGTCCATACAGTACGGTGTTGTCAATGAAGATAAACCATAATCTATTGGTGGATAGATGGATGGACAGGTTGAACTATTAGGTAGGTCTATGCAGGGGGTAGTGTGCCCATGACCATGTCTAGGGTTGGCAGACAATGTCTCTACAAGTGTACTTGTATGTTCTATGAGAATTCCCAGGTATATAGTAGAGCTTGCAAGGGACAAGGTTTAGTCAATTATTGGCCACAGCCAGCTACACAGAGGGAGTTAGTAGTTGAATATGTGGGCTCAGGGCCATAGTTGCAGGGGACATCGAGTTCAATTGGCATACCATACTACATAAAAACATTTTTCCGCATCTTACTTTCATGAGTAGTGACTGGGATCTTAAAAGCTTTCAAGCAGCCATCTAGATGCAAGGGTGGGTCTCTCCTCATCAAGGTCAAAGAAGAATGAAAAACTCATGTAGACTGTCAATCCAAGGGACTAGTACACCATGCAATCCTCATCCTATGCAACTATGAGACCAGAAGAACTAGATGGTGCCTGGCTAACACTGTCACCCATTTGGAGGGGGATCTATGTAGGAGATTCTGGATAGAGTGGGAGAACAATGTGGAACAAAACTCAAAATCTTAAAAAAAAAAAATAAAGAAAGAAAAAGAAAAAAGACCACTTTGCTGGTCTGATACAGCCTGGTGGAACCCCTGAGCCTATGGCCCCTAGTTGCCCTTCAGGTCTGGAATAGAACCTACTCCTGTGGTTTCCAGCCAAACAAAAGACAGGCGTATGTGCTGAACATTTACATAAGGTAAATACACTCCTTGGAGAGATCAATCATGGGAGAATAGAAGGGCTGTGTATGCACAGGGAGACAGCTCCGTTGGCAGGAGTGCATGGGAGGGAAGGACACAAGGAAGAGGTAAATATGGGGAGGAAGTTGATCTGTTGCATTGTGGAAATTGTTTTCAATGTCATGAGACAAAGTGTATGTGAGCTGCTGTGTGGAAATTGGAATTTGGGTAAACTTTCACCCAAATCACAATAAAAATTAAAAAAAAAAAAAAAAATTCACATAGTGTCATGGGAAACATTACCTGTCCAGAACCTTGCTGATCTTGTTTAGAATGTGATGTTATTAACACCTAACCTCAAAAGATCTAACCTCAGCTACTGCAAATGAAGCACAAATATCACTCTTATAGTTTCTACGACAGTGTTTCTACTACAGCTGTGCCATTAATTGATCGTGTGACATTTGGGAAGCCACTTCACATTTCCTCTCCTATAAAATAATAGTGTTGAATTGAAGATCTCTAATTTCTGCTACAGCTTTAAGATTTAACAACATTCTGATTCTACTTTAAATAAGCATTTATATTCTCTCCTGACTCCAATTACTAGGAGCCATTTATGAGCAAGAGGATACTTAGATTTGTTGTTTGTAAGTCTTTTAACTCCAATGAGATGTAGGCTTACAATATTCACCTAGGACCAAAAGTTCAGGGGAGAGTCTCAGAGGTGAAATTCTCTTCAGAAGAAATGATGCAATTACTGAGTTATATTTGTAATCCAAAGAACAGCACTCCCAGAATACTGGCATTTTCAATGTTCAGAATTAAATTGTTGATCTTAATTCTCAGTGGAGAAAACTTTACGCAACAATGGGAGATAGCTCCCATCTTGAATGATTGTAAAATCATCATAAACTGGTGGGGAGCATTTTGGTGAGGGTGTTCTCACTCCAGGCAAAGAGGTCCCAGACTTCATCTCTGTGTTCACTCCAAAAAGAGAGCTTATTAGATCTAGTTTTAGATTTCTCTTTGTACTATATTTAATACCAGTTAATAATTACTCTCCTAGAATGGTGAGTAAATATTCTTGTAGTACTAATGATGATCTAAAGGGTAAGACTGACTTCCCTTCTAACCATATTCCTTAAGGATTTTAATGCAGTTATACAGGGAGTTGAGTATTTTTATCGAAGTTTATAAACTCTTTTTGGTTTCTACAAAAAATGGAAATATACATTTGAAATATTGTCATAACCTTTTAAAATTAGTCTAATACATACATACTATGACCTTTGGACTCCAAGATTTAATGGTTTCAAATTCATTTCTAGATGATTTATTTTCTTAGAGGAAATTAGGCACTTCTTTCCTTTGATAGAAAAAAAAAAAAAAAAAGCTGTGGTGGCATTGTAGGTAAGACATCTGGTTGCTAACAAGAAGGTCAACTGTTCAAATCCTCCAGGTAGTCCATAGGAGATATATGAGGCAATCTACTTCTGTCAAGATTTACAGCTTTGGAAATCCAGTAGGGGTCACTATAAATCAGAATCGACTCTATGGCAGTGGGTTTGGTTGCTTTCCCCATCCCCCCGCCTTGGAATGATTAGGTACTCTAAGCAGCAAAGGAACATATTCTGACATATCAGTAATAAATCTTTCACATATGTCTCCCCATTAGCTTTCCCTTTTAAATATCAAAATGCTCAAGGATACAACGACTTCTAGATTTATAATAGGAAAAAAAAAAAAAAAAAAAAAAAACCATGGCTTGTTCCCCGTTTCCAATGCCATTGCTGCTTTGTAAAAGAATTAGCTTTTATTGCTTGACTTAGTTTCTGTATCTATTAGCAATCATCTTCTACAAACCACTTGCTGTGCAAATATCTTTCTTACACTTAATTTTAATTATTGTTTTAACTATAGAGTACTTGTAACAAAATAAAACAACAATAACAAAAAAAAATAGATAATATTCCACAGGTAAACACTGTGGACTAGTCAATAAGAGAGTATTAAAGCAGCAAGCTAGTAATTATTGTACTGTATAAATCATTGTTTTAATTAACTGCTTTGTTCTACCTTTGCTCCTCAAATTTTCTCATAAAATACAGAGCATTTAGTATACAATTACTGTATGAGAATCTATTCAAATACATTCATAAAAAGGAAATAGAGGATTTTAAATTTTTAAAACAATATTTCTTTCTTTCTTTTTTTTTCCCCCCATTGGGATTTAGGTGAAAGTTTACAGAGCACATTCACTTTTCATACAGCAGTTCACATACACTTTGTCTCATGACATTGACTATAATTTCCGATAACGCAACAGCTCCCCTCCCACTTCTTCCCCAAGTTACCTCTTCCCAGTGTCCTTCCTTCCATTCACTCCTGTACCCTGAACTGTCTCCCAGTGCATATACAGCCCTTCTTTCTCCAATGATTGTTCTCTCCAAGGAGTGTATCTACTTGTGTAAATGTTCACCTCATATGCCTGTCTTTTGTTTGGCTGGAGGCCGCAGGTGTGAGTTTAATTCCAGACCTGAAGGGCAGCTAGGGGCCATAGTCTCAGGGGTTCCATCAGGCTCTATCAGACCAGCAAACAGAGTCCCTTTTTTTTTTTTTTTTCCAATGATTTTGAGTTTTGTTCTACATTGTTCTCCTTCTCTATCCAGGAGCTCCTACATAGATCCCCCTCTGAATGATTGACAGTGGTAACTGGGTACCATCTAGTTATTTTGGTCTCATAGTCATATAGTCTGAGGATTTCATGGTGTATGAGTCACTTGGACTAATTGTTTCCATGAATCTTTGGTTTTCTTCATTCCTTTTTGCTATGGGTGAGGAGAGACCATCATTGCATCAAGATGACCCTTGCAAGCTTTTAAGGTCCCAGTTGCTACTTGCCAAAATAGGATGTAGAATAATGTTTTGTGTAGTATGTTATGCCAATTGAACTTTATGTCCCCTGCAACTATGGTCCAGAGACCACAGTCAAATTATTTGCTCTCTCTGGGTAGCTGGTTGTGGCCAAGAAGTGACTGCAAACTTGTCCCGTGTCAGCTCTACTATATACCTGGGAATTCTTACAGAACATAGCAATACAGTTGTAGAAAAATTGTCTGTCAAGCCTAAATATGGTCCTGGGAACATACCCCCCTACACACACACACACATAGACATAGCTAATAGTTCAGCCTGTCCACACATCTAACCACTTGTATATCCATGTTTGCCTTCACTGACAATGCAGTACTGTATGTGCAAAACGGTTCATCTTTGTTGTCTATACCTCCCATGTACCTCCTTATGTCTTCCTCTTCCTCAATGCCATCATGTTGATCACTCACATTTTTTACATTGCCCTTCTCTTCACCCAAATCAATACTTATCTCTACCTATCTAACAGTGTTCCCTCCCCTCCCCTCTCACCCCAGGCAACCAACAAAGAAAATTTCCTTCCATATAAACTTTTCCTTGACTTTTTACAATAACAGACTAATACAATATTTGTCCTTCTGTGATTGACTTATTTCACTCAGGGTAATGGCCTTCAAGTTCATCCAAGTTATGCAGTGTTTTGCAGATTCTACGTTATTCTTTAGGGTTGCATAGTATTCCATTGTGTGTATATACCATAGTTTGGTTATCCATTCTTCTGTCGATGGTCACCTAGGTTGTTTCCATCTTTTGGCTATTATAAATAGTGCTGTGATGAACCTGGGTGTGCATGTATCTGTTCTTGTCCTGTTTCTCACTTCTTTAGGATATATATCTAGTAATGGAATGGCTGGGTCAAATGGTATTGCAATTCCAATTAATTTATAATTCTAGATTATCCATACTGCTTTCCACAGTGGTTGTATTATTTGATAGTCCCACCAGTAGTGTATGAGAGTCTCAATCTCTCCGCATCTTCATCATCATTTGTTATTTCTATCTTGCTGAACTATACTACTAGTGCTAATGCAAGATGTTATCTCATTGTTGTTTTGATTTGCAGCTCTCTAATGGCTAATGTGGAATTCTGGTAGGGTGGTGCCTAAGGCAATTGATTGCTAACCAGAAGGCTGGCAGTTCAAGCTCACCAGCCACCCCTCAGAAGGAAGGTTGGGCAATCTACTTCCCTAGGGATACCACCTCAGAAACCCAAGGAGTTGCTATGAGTCCAGTCTGGCTCAATGGCACATAACAGCAACAATAACAACAATGACTAATGATTGTGAGCATTTCTTCGTATGTTTGTTGGCTGCTGGAATATCCTCTTTGGTGAAGTGTCTATCCATGTATTCTGCACGTTTTTAATTGGATTATTTGTCTTTTTGTTGTTGAGGTGTTGGATTTTTCTATAAATTCTAGAGATAAGTCCCTTGTCAGATATGATGTTGCCAAATATGTTTTCCTAATCTGTAGATTCTCTTTTACTCTTTTAGAGAAGTCTTTGGAAGCACATAAAAATTTATTCAGAACAGTATTTTGTTTTAAGTATTGTTTCTGGCAAATAGGACCCAATATCCTGAAAATTATTTCAATGATTTCCTCAGCCTACTTATGCAAATGTTTTAGGCTTGAATTCAGTAAAACTCAAAATGCAAGTTTCATATCAAATGCCACCTCAGGACAACTTTTTCATTCACTCTTATATGAAATATGTTCAACTCTTCTATGTGCACGTCACTATGACAGTGCTCATTGCAAATTTTTGATATTACTGCTTCCTTAGATTAAGGAACAGATTGTGAAGTTTTATCAAATTTCATTTTGGTGTCTATCAGTGTAGTAAATCGTTTTATTATTATTATTTTTTTTATTTTAAACCTCCTTTGCATAATCTTTTATTTAGTTTTGTTTTCTATATTTATGAATGAAATGAATCATTCATTGTTGTTTCTTTTCTTCATTCTCTTTATATAGCTAATATCAGGATTATGATACTGTAATAGTATTAACTAAGGGATTTTACATATTTTTTCCATGCTTGGTGAGAATACAAATAATAAAGAGCTATAAGCTACTGATGGGAGCTCTGGTAGCATAGTGCCTAAGGCACTTGACTGCTAACCAGAAGGCTGGTGGTTCAAACCCACCAGCCACTCCTTGGAAGGAAGGTTGGGCAATCCTACTTCCATAGTGATACTGCCTCGGAAACTCAAGAAGGGGTCGCTATGAGTCGGGGCCAACTCGATGGCATATAACAACAACAACAACATAAGCTACTGACATGTATAAGCTATAGATCATCCATTAAAATAAAAGAGAAGACACACATAGAGTAATCCCTCACAGACACTAGGGGAGAGATATCCAATAGATCTGCTGTCTCAGGACCATAATATTAGGGGACACCAGACTAAATTAACACAACAAAATAAATAAAAGCCTTGCTCCACATCCTACATTGGTGAGTAGCTACTGGGGTCTTCAAACAGCCATCTAAGATGCAGCTAATGGTCTCCTAGCATCAGAAGTGAAGAAGAGTGCATAAAACACGGGCATTTGGAACCAATCAGCCCTAGGACATATCTTGATGACTCTCAAGACCAGAAGTACCAGATGGTGCCCAGCTACCAATGCCAACAACTCAGAAAGGATCAAATCTGGAGATCCTGGATAGAGTGGGAGGAAAAACATGGAACAAAATCCAAAAAC
>NW_006921912.1:4105040-4107103 GCF_000298275.1 Orycteropus afer afer | reverse complement strand
AAACTTTCTGCCTTTTTTTGTAAATGTAATTCTGATTAGAGGTCTTATTTTTTTAATAGTTATTAGTTTGTTAGACATATTTTTTCATATTTGAAAGTTTATATTTGTATTAATAATCATACATTTCAAATATGTCTATGTACATAGTATATATCCTCATACATTTTCTATTCTTTAATGTATATGTAGTAACATTGTATGTATGATCCCTAAGCTATTTATTTGTATTTTTCCTAGATAATTTCTGCCTGAGTTTTCTCACTATTGATTTTCTTTACAAAAACACACTGTTTCATACGTCAAGGATGTTGTTTTTTATTCTAATTGATTAGTTCTTGATTTTATCTTTATTTAGTTATCCTCTTTTTTGTTTGTTTTTCTATCTGTTCATTTTCTCCTTTCTGAAATTGAATGTTTAATTTCTATTTAATCTTTGTAGAGTATAACAAAAAGGCTTCTGCTGTGGCTTGATCTCTAGGATTATTTCCTAGGTTATAATATAAAACAGTGGTTTCTTTTTTCTTTTTAATTCACATCTCTGTAGTTTTTTAACTTTTATTTTACTTTCTCCTTAACTTGACGAATTGTTTACAAGGCTTACTTTATACATATATGTGTGTTTGTGTATCTGATATATACATAAACATATATGTATATGTGTGTGTGTTGTAATATATATATATTATATATACACATACACATATAATCTAACTAATTCATCATTTTATTGAAATATATTTAGATATTGTGGACTGTGATTTTACTTCTTGTTGTTTTTAAGTAGTACTTTCCTTATATCTGATAGCTTCTGCCTGTCATGCATCATTTTTCTGAGTTATATTCTTATATCCTTGACTAAGGAGCTCTGGTAGCATAGTGGCTAAAGCACTTGACTGCTAACCAGAAGGCTGGAGGTTCCAACCCACCAGCCACTCCTCAGAAGGAAGGTTGGGCAATCCTACTTCCGTAGTGATACTGCCTCGGAAACCCAAGGAGGGGTCGCTATGAGTCGGGGCCTACTCCACGGCACATAACAACAACAACAACAAGAACAATCCTTGACTAAGGAGCTCTGGTGGCAGAGTGCATAAGGCACTTGACTGCTAACCAAAAGGCTGCTGGTTCAAACTCACCAGCCACTCCTGGGAAGGAAGGTTGGGCAATCTACTTCCATAGTGATAATGCCTCGGAAACCCAAGAGTCACTATGAGTCAGATCCACCTCCACAGCACATAACAACAACAACATCCTTGACTAACAGTTTTATGAAGAGTGTATACAATTTGTGTCCTTTCAAGCATGAAAATATCTTGATTTTGCTTTCACATGTAAATAATTGTTGGGATAGATAAGAAATCCTAGATTTAGCATCCATTTCATTCAGAACCCTGTAGCCTTTGCCACATTCACTAATGGGTCATGATATTGCTGTGAGAATAAACTCGATGTCAGTTTAATTTTCATTTTTTGTAGACATCATTCTATTTCTCTCTGGAAGCTTTAAAAATGTTCTTGAACTTTATAAGTAAGTATATAAATCTTGGAGTTAATAATTAAGTATGTAATTTTTTTTTAGTTATTTCTGCTCTGTACTTGATTATCCCTTCCAATTTAAGATTCCAATTTTCTGTAAAGAAATTTTCCTTCAATCATTTATGCTTCTTTTCTTATTATTTCTTCCCATGTATGTTCCCCTCCCATTTATTTTCTCTACTAATATTTCTCCATCACCACAATTTTCCATTTCAAGGATGTTATAAAAATGGAAATCATACAGTTGTGATCATTTGAGAAGCTTATTTTTTCCTTTTCCACTAAGAATAATGCTTTTTATATATATTTAAGTAATTAAGTATATCAATAGTTCATACCTTTTCATTGCCAAGTAGTATCCATAGTATGAATGTACCATAATTTGTTTTAGGCTCATTTTTGTTTCTTTTCTTTTTCTTTTTTTAAGCTGTTGTTGTTTGCCGTGGAGTCGGCCCCAACTCATAGCGACCCCTCCTTGGGTTTCTGAGGCAGTATCACTATGGAAGTAGGATTGCCCAACCTTCCTTCCG
>NW_006921912.1:4100320-4103905 GCF_000298275.1 Orycteropus afer afer | reverse complement strand
ACGGCACATAACAACAACAACAATACATATTCTTCCATAATCGTATGTCTTCATGGTTTTTACAAAATCAGTTTTGGTGAATGGTGTATCCAAATGCAATTGATCTCTTTCCTCTGGCTCATATATATACAAAAGTTGGACAACAAAAAAGATGGCTTAAGAATTGATGCATTAAAATTGTGATGTTGATGATTAACATTTATTATACTATGATCATTAATAGAATGATCAAGTCAGTCTTAGGAAAAATGCAGCCTGAAAGTCCCTTAGAAATGGGAATGGCAATATCAGTCTGCTTACTTATGACACATCATCAGGAAAGATCAGTCACTAGAAAGGACATCGCTTTTAGTAAAATAGAAGGTTAGCAAAAATGAGAGAAAACTCTAGTGAAATAGACTGAACATTAATCACAATGAATTAAAATATACCAATGATCGTGAAGATGAAATAGGAGTGAACAATGTTTTGTTCTGTAATAAATAAGGCTTATTGAGTTAGAGCCAACTAGATGGGAATTAACTACTATAATAATTTATTAATATGTTAGTGATAAATTCTCTCATTTTATTATATGTTCTCTACTTATTACCTCTAATTTTCAATCCTAAATTTTCTTTTTCAAACTTCTTTTGGGTTACTTTAATAATTTTTAGAATTTTATTTTAGTGATAGTGATTTAAGTAATTTTTTTTTTCTCTTTTTTATTGGTTGCCCTAGATATTGCATTATATGTACTTACTCATGATTTACTAGTGTTTTAGAACTGACACTTTACTGTTCTGAGGAAAATGTAGAAATTTTGTCTCTGTTTAGCTAAATTTATCCTCCAGCCTTTAATATATTTGTCTTAAATATTTCATCAGCATACAATAATTATAATATCAGACACTATTGTAATGTTTATGCTTAGTGGCAAACATATCTTAGAAAACTCAAGAGGATGAGAGTCTCTTGTATTTATCTATCATTTTAACTTTTCTCTTGTTCTTTTTTTCATTTCTGATGTTCCAAGTTTTCTTTTTTTTTTTTTGGTCACTTCTTTTCTGTTTTAAGAACTTCATTCAGCTACTTGTTTAGAGCATGCCAACTGGAGACAAATTATTATACTGTGTTCATCTGACAATCTCTTCCCTTGTTAAAGTGATTTTTATAAGCTATACAATTTTAGGTTGACAAGTTTTTTGTTTTTTGTTTTCTTCCTCTTAGGAATTGAGAAATATATTTCCACTTTCTTCTGACCTCCATGGTTTCTGATGATAAATCTGTTGTCATTCAAAATGTTACTGAGGAATGCATAGGAGGACAGTGTCATAAGCAATCACACACTCCTGGTACCATACAACAAATCCAGAAAGAAACAAATAAAATATTATGAAATTTATAATCTCACAATTCTGGACATTAATTAAAGGATTGGAAGGCCAAAGTAGACATTGAATCAAGAAGAACATATAAGACAAACAATAGATGAACAGATGTCTGCTGTACAACCTCACCTAACCTGACTGTCCTGCTTAGCAATGCTATCTTGGGGCTACTTTGGCAACAACCCTTGAGGAGACATTCCAGATTTGGAGCAGTACTCAGGCCTCAAGGTGGGTTAAGTCCCTACAAATAGCAAACAACTCAGTAAGTGCAGTGCAAGCTAAAATACATGAATAGTAAGGTTTGTGAAATAAAGCCAGAGTTGGTGCAGTTTAGGTTGAGACACTTGAGCAGTCATAGCTGGGGCAATGCATTTTGGTATGCATGGGATTTGTTGGAGTTCCAACAAATCACAGGAAAGAGCTCCAGAGTGAACGAGGTGCAGACTTGCATTCCTGATGACACACATCAAAACCAGAAAAACTTAATAAGCACAGTATAGACTGAAACACCCAAGCAATCAGACCAAGGACAAAACAATGTGGAAATTATAGTGACAGGAATTCACTCTTGACAGGAACTGGAATTCCTTTGAGTCCCAGGAAGAAGCAACAAAGTGAGCACAGGGCAGATGGGTTATTATGAATCGTTAGGCCATGTGGTGAAATGGCTTCTGCTATACCCAACGTGGAACTCTGAACCTGTTGTATTACAGCCAATACTCTTGATAGAATAGTCTTATGGCATATCTGTGACAGCTGTAGCTCTTGGGTGGTGGTGGTGGGATCTAATGTCTGAGTTGTGTGCTTTGTTCTCATGGGGAGAGGTATCTCTTGTAAGCAATCAGAGAAAGCCAGTAATCCCTAATTGGGGTAAGATTCTGGAGACATATAGGGAGCCAGGACCTAGAGTAATATGGTCTTTGGACCAAAAATAAAATAAGGTGAGAACCATACCAAATGCTACAACCCAAATATTTTGATGCTGAAGTGGAATGACCAGCACCTACACTCAAGGAAACTAGAGGTGAAACAGTGATGGCTGACAAACCCAGGCAGAGAGACAAAAAGGCAAATGACAGCACAGCAGCAAGTGTACCTAAATGAGTTTTGGCATTTGAAGTGGAGAAGTACAACATTCACTATTTTCAAATAATAATAGTAATAAAAAGGAAGAAGAGTACACCCTAAAGAAAGGTAATAATTTAATATACAAAGTTATCACTGTAAAAATCTTAATGTCCCCAAACAAAAGAAAATCACAAAGCATATTACAAGGTAGGAAATCATGGCCCATGCCAGATGCCAAATTTAAAACACAGAAAATATCTATGAATCATACGTTGAATCTGTAAGTTTATATCTAAGGTTACCAACTCCTCCAAAAAATGAAATAGAGATCAGATTTATAAAGATACCAATAATAAAAGGCAACAATAGTGAAATTTTTTTTTCTATAAAGAGGTACTAGACATGTCAGCACTGACTTGTGATGGAGTCACTGGATCAGAATTCCATGATGAATCAATGAATACTCTATAAACAATTGTACATTAAGAAATCAGATAACATAGAGGGAATGAACAAATTACGCAAAACACAAAATCTCCCTACATTGACTCAGGAAGAAGGAGTAGATTTCAATAAAACTGTAACAAGTGAAGATATTGATTCAAAACTCAATAACATCACAGCAAAGAAAAGTCAAGAAGGTTTCACTAGAAAATTTTAACAAACATTTGCAGAAGTGATGCCAATCATACTTACTTATTTAAAAAAAAAAAAAATAGAAGAAAGAGTACTTTCTAACTCATTCTATGAGGCAGACATCACCCAGGTAAAAAGGCTAGACAGACACCACAGGGAAACCACGGAATAAAATCCTTAATGAATATAATTGAAAAAAAAAATCAACAAAATACTAGCAAACCATATCAAAGAGCATACTATAACGATTATAGGCAGAGACAAAATGGGATTTATCGCAAGAAAACATTAATCAAATGTTGAATGAAGGTTCAATAGTAGATTATTAATCAGTGTAATACACCATATTAATAGAACAAAAGATAAGAACCACATGATCATCTCAATAAATGCAGAAAAGGCATTTGACAAAGGCATTTGACAAAGTTGAACTTTTCATTATAAAAGTTTTTAATGAGACAGCAACGGAAGGGAAATTCCTTGTCTTTTGTTGCGTTCTCTAGAGAAACAA
>NW_006921912.1:4089731-4100220 GCF_000298275.1 Orycteropus afer afer | reverse complement strand
AGAGAGAGAGAGAGAGAGAGAGAGAGATCATCAAAGTGTCTGTGCCATTTTACTTTCCCATCAGTAGTTTATGAGAATGCCAATTTGCCCACTACTTCAACAGCCCTTGATGTATACTTAATTTTAACCATTTTAATATGCGTGTAGTGATATGTCATTGTCACTTAATTTGCATTTCAGTAATGAATAGTTTTCTATTTTCTTAAAGTGAAAGCTGAGTTCATTAACTTGAGACCTTTACTAACCCATAGGACACTTAATTAGTAAGTTCAATAATTATTTCCAAAGTTCTTTTACTTGTTTGTTGGTTGGTTGAAGGTGTAAAGTCAAAATAATTTGCTCAAAATTATAATCCAAAACTATTTTTTCTATCACTGTGGTTATGTTATTATTTTAAAATATAATTAATTCATTTATTTTTCAGAGTCCATTTTATAGTTTCTGTCCAACTTTATTTATTTTATTTTATTGATTGTGCAGTTACTGAATATGCTTCCAAAATCAAACTTTTTATTTGTGGCTGGACTACAGTTTATTCAAATCATCTCTGATACATGGATCTTTATTTCTGATGTTTTACTATTCCAAACAATATTATGATAAGAAATATATGCTATATATTTTCAAATTATTTGATATGTGTCTTCAGGGTCACAACCTTTTATTAATATATTTGAATTTTCTGTCTTTTCATAAAAATAAAATTCATGGTTGAATTAGTTAGGGTTCTTCTGAGAAGAACCTTACAGATTTCTCTTTCTCTTTCCTTTATTTATTGCATGGACCCTGCTTTTACATATGGATATATAAAAGACACACATATACACAGACACAGAGAGCTATTTATTTTCAGAAATTGTCTCACACAATTTTGGGGGATGACAAGTCCAAATTCAGTAGGCCAAGGAAAGTAGAAATGCTGGCAGGACATCTGCTATTGTTTGGAAGCAGAATCTGTCTTTCCTTGGAGATCTCAGTTTTGGGTCTTAAGGAATTCAACTGATATGAGGCTTACTTTCATTATCAAGAGTAATCTTCTTGATTTAGACTTACTTAGAATCAACATATTGTAAATGTTAATCATATCAATAAAATCCCTTCAGAGCAAAATCAAGATGAGACTACTGTTTGCCTAAACAACTCACTGGCATCATGTAGCCAAGTTGACAAGTAAAAGTAACTATCACAGGAAGTATCCATCATTTCCTATTTTGTAAAATGTTTTCAGCAGGAGCTGTAAATATCTGAACATCTTGTGGGATGACATCAAGAACATCAGAAAAAGAAAAAGAAAAAGGTCATTAAAAGGTCATTAAAAGACAGGAAAGGAAGAAAAGACCAACATGTATTTCAGAAGAGACTCTGAAATGTGCCCTTGAACAAGAGTAGTTAAAGGAAATACAAGAAATGACAAGATAAAAGAGATGATCAGAAAATTTCAAAAAGCAACGCGAGAAGACAAAGTCAATTATTATAATGAAATGTGCAAAGACCTGGAGTTAGAAAACCAAAAGGGAAGAACATGCTTCGCATTTCTCAAGCTGAAAGAACTGAAGGAAAAATTCAAGCCTCGAGTTGCAATAATGACAGATTCTATGAGCAAAATATTGAATGATGCAGGATATATCAAAAGAAGATGGAAGGAATACACAGAGTTACTATACCAAAAAGAATTGGTTGATGTATATCCATTTGAAGAGGTGGCATATGATAAAGAACTAATGGTAATGAAGAAAGAAATTGAAACTGCACCGAAGGAATTGGTGAAGAACTAGGCTCCAGGAATTGACAGAATACACACTGAAATGTTTCCACAAACAGATGTCATGCTGGATGCACTTACCTGTCTATACCAAGAAATTTGGAAGGCAGCTACCTGGCCTGCTGACTGGAAGAGATCCATATTTGTACACATTCTAAAGAAAGGTTATCATACAGAATATGGAACTAATTGAACAATATCATTAATAAAACACACAAGTAAAATCTTGCAGAAAATAATTTAAAAAATGGAGCAGTATATTGACAGAGAACTTCCAGAAATGCAAGCTAGAATCAGAAGAGAACATGGAATGAGGGATATCATTGCTGATGTCAGATGGATCATGGCTGAAAACAAACAATACCAGAAAGATGTTTACTTGTATTTTATTGACTATGCAAAAGCATTCAACTGTGTGGATCATAATAAATTATGGATAACATTGAGAAGAATGGGAATTTCAGAACACTGAATTGTGCTCATGAGGAACATAGACCAGGAGGCTGTCTTGGAACATGACAAAGGAATACTGCATGGTTTAAAATCAGGAAGGGAGTGCATCAGGGTTGTATCCTTTCACCATACTTATTCAATCTGTATGCTGAGCAAATAAACAGAGAAGCTGAACTATATGAAGAAAAACATGGCATAAGGATTGGAGGAAGGCTCATTAACAACCTGTGATACACAGATGACACAATTTTGCTTCCTGAAAGTGAAGATGGCTTGAAGCACTTACTGATGAAGAATAAATACTACAGTCTGTCATATGGATTACAGCTCAACATAAAGAAAACAAAAATCTTCATAACCAGAACAAGAAGCATCATCATGATAAATAGAGATAAGATTGAAGTTGTTGAAGATTTCATATTACTTTGCTCTACAATCAACACCAAAGGAAGCTACTGTCAAGACATCAGATGATGTATTTCACTGGGTATTTCTGCTTCAAAAGACCTGTTTAAAGTGCTGAAGAACAAAGATATCTCTTCAAAGAGTAAGGTGAACCTAACAGAACCCATAGTATTTTCAGTCTCCTCATATGCATGTGAGAGCTGGACAACAAATAAGGAAGACTGAAGAAGAGGTGATGCTTTTGAGTTTAGTATTGGCAAAGAATATTGAAAGTCCTATGGACTGCCAAAAACACACAAATCTGTCCTGGAAGAAGTGCAGCTGGAATGTTCCTTGGAAGCAAGAATGGCCAGACTTCATCTCACCTACTTTGGTCATGTTGTCAGAAGGGACCATTCCCTAGAGAGAGATTTCATGCTTGGTATAGTGGAAGGTCAATGAAAAAGAGATGGACTGATAACAGTGGCTGCAATGATGAGCTCAGATATGTTAAGTATTGTGAGACTGGCACAGGACCAGGCAGTGTTTCATTCTGTTGTAAACACATAGGGTTATTACGAGTCAGTGCCAACTTGATGGCACCTAACAACAACGACAATAACAGATCTTCTAACTTCAAGAAGATGCATGTGTACAGTATTTACCTAGGACCCAAAGTCCAGAGGAGACTCTGAGAAATGAAATTCTTCTAAGAAGAAATAAAACAATTATTGAGTTATAGTTGCACCCAGAAGGATGGTAGCCCCAGAATACTGGCAATTTCAATGGTCAGAATTAAAGTGATGATCGTAATTCACGGAAGGAGACAATTTCACGCAGCGGTGGAGAATGGCTCCCATCTTGGATGATTGTAAGAGCATAATAGACAAATAGAGAGCACTTTGGTGAAGGTGTTTTCACTCACTTCAAATAGCAGAAGTCCTATCCCTCATTCCTCCATGTGCTCCAAAAGGAGATCCTAACAGCTCCTTTAGGTTTCTATTTGTACATTAATTAAGAACAATTAATAATGACTCTCCTGGAATGTTGAGTAAACATTGTTGCAGTATTAATGATGATCTAAAAAGGAAGATTGACTTCTCTTCTAAATATATTCCATAATAGTTTTGATGTAGTTATACAGGGGAATGAGTTTTCTAATCCAAATTTATAAGTGTCTGTTTGTTCCAGAACTAGAATAACATATTTGAAATATTATAATAGTCTTTTAGAGTTATATGCATATAACTAATACATGCACACTTTGGCATTTGGACTCCATGACATCATGGTTTCAAATTCACTTCTAGATGATTTATTTTCTTAGAGAAAATTAGGCACTCATTTCCCTTGAGGAGATTAGGTACTCTAAGAAACCTGAAGGACATCTTCTGAAATATTAGTAATATGTTTTTCCCATAAATCTCCCTACAAGATTTCCTTTTTAAATCTCAAAGTACTCAAGGATGCAAGAACGTCTAGATGTACAAGAGGGGAAAAAAATATATATGGCTTGTTTCCCTTTTTTCTAGGCCATTGCTGCTTTGAAAAATTAGGTTTTATTACCTGACTTAGTTTCTATGTCTATTAGTGATCATCTTCTACAAACTAATTTTTATATGAATCCTTTTCTTGTATTCAATTTCCATTATTGTTTTGAACTATAGATTATTTTTTATGAAACAAATAAAATAGATAGTATTTATAGATAATATAAAATAATATTTATAGATAATAGTTATATATAATATAAAACAGATAAATAACATTGACTAGTTAATAAAAGTATTTATACAACAAACCAGCAGTTATTGTACAGTCCAAATCATTTTTTTTAGTTAACCGTTTTGTTCTACTTTTGCTCATCTAAATTTTCTCATAATCCATAGAGCACATAGAATACTATCACTGTTAGAGAAGATATTTACATATATTACAAAAAGGGAAATAGTGGCCTTTAAACTCTTTAAAACAATATTTCTTTTTAAGTAATGTTTCTGACAAACAGGACCCAATATCCTGAAAAACATTTCAGTGATTTCCTCAGCCTAATTATACAAATGTTTTAACCTTGAATTCAGTCAAATTCAAAATGTGAGTTTCATGTCAAATATCATCTCAGAACTTTACCATTCATTCATATAAGAAATGTGTTCAACTCTTCCATGTGCAGGTCAGTATGATGATGCTCATTGTAAATATTTGATATTACTGCTTCCTTAGATTAAAGAACAGATTTTGAATTTTTATCAAATTTCATTTTGGTGTTTATTAATGTAGTAAATTGTTTTGGTATATATTTTTTTCATTTTTAAAACTCCTTTGCATGATATTTTATTTGGTATTGTTATCTATATTTATGAATGAAATTAATGACTCTTTCCTCTTTCTTTTCTTTATTCTTTTTGTTTATTAATATAAGGGTTATTATACCATCATAGGAGCTCAGGTAGAGTAGTGCCTAAAGCACTGGACTGCTAACCAGAAGGCTGGTGGTTCAAACCCACCAGCCACTCTTCGAAAGGAAGATGGGGCAATCGACTTCCGTAGTGATACTGCCTCAGAAACCCAAGGAGGAGTCGCTATGAGTCGGATTCGACTTGACGGCACATAACATCAAAAACAACATACCATCATAGTATTAACTAATGACTTTTCCATATTTTATACATGCTTGGGAAGAAGGCAAATAATAAATGAAGTATCAGTTACTTGATTATATATACCCTACAACTCACCCATTAATAATGGAAACTTTTTCCCTTTGTTGTAAATGTAATTCTGATTAGAGTTCTTAATAGATGTTAGTTCTTTAATAGATGTTAGTTCTTTTAGATATTTTGCCCTTTTTGAAAATTTATATTCGTATTCAGAATTCTCCATTTCAAAAACATCTATGTCTTTAGCATTCCCTCATAAGCTTCCTGTTCTTCAGTGTATTTGAAATTATGTTGTATGTCTGATATCTAAAGCTATTTACTTGCATTTTTCCTTGGTAGTTTCTGCCTGAGCTATTTTAATTAGAAAAAAAGAAAAGAAAAATTGTTTCCTTCTTCAAGGGTATTGTATTTTTTAATTCTAATTGATTAGTTCTTGATTATATCTTTACTTACCTTATTTTTGGTTTGTTTTATCCTGTTAATTTTCTCCCTTCTGAAATGAAAAGATTAAATTATATTTTTTCCTTGCAGAGTGTAATAAATAAGTTTCATGTTGTAGCTTAGTCTCTGGCCTTCTTCCCTAGGTTATAATATAAACTAGCATTTTCTTTTACATTCATTTATCAATAGTTTTTTTAAAAAGAAAAAGAAAAGTTTTACTTTGCTTTCTCTTAACCTGAAGAATTGTATGCAATGCTGATTATATATATAGACACACACACACACACACACACACACATGTATATATTTGAGAAGGTTTGGTGGCATAGTAGGTAAGGCATTTGGCTGCTAACCAGAAAGTCAGCAGTTCAAACCCACCAATTACTTAGCAGGAAGAAGATGAGGCAATGTTCCGTAGAGATATCTAAGAAGGGGTCGTTATGAGTCACATTCAACTTAACAGCAGTGAGTTTTGAGTATATATATTTTCTCTAATGAACTGAAAATTTATTGAAATATGTTTAGATGAAGTGGACTCATATCTTACTTTTTATTGCTCTTAAGCACTACTTTTCTTATGTCTAATAGCTCTCTCTGACTGTCATGCATTATTTTCCTCAACTATATTCTCACATGGGAGCTCTGGCAGCATAGTGCCTAAGGCACTTGACTGCTAACCAGAAGGCTGGCGGTTCAAACCCACCAGCCACTCCTTGGAAGGAAGGTTGGGCAATCTACTTCCATAGTGATACTGCCTCGGCAACCCAAGGAGGGGTCACTATGAGTCGGGTATGACTAGACAGCACATAACAACAACAACAATATTCCCACATCCTTGACTAATACTTTTATTTTTTAATTGTAATTTGGGTGAAAGTTTACAGAGCAAATTCACTTTACATACTGAAGCTCACATACACTTTGTCTCATGCAATTGAGTGCAATTTCCTACAATGCAACAGCTCCCCTTCCCTCCTGCTTCCTCCCCATAGTTATCTCTTCCATGTGTCCTTCCCTCCCATGGACTCCTGCTCCCTGAAGTGTGCATACATAGCCCTTCTATGCTTCCATGATTGTTCTCTCCAAGGAATGTATCTGCCTAATGTAAATGTTCAACTCATACCTACCTTTTGTCTGGCTGGAAGTTCAATTCCAGACCTGAAAGGCAGCTAGGGGCCATAGTCTCTGTGGTTCCATCAAGCTCTATCAGACCAGCAAACCGGTGTCTCCCCCCCCCCTTTTTTATGCTTTTGGGTTTTGTTTTGCATTGTTCTTCCACTCTATCTAGGATCTCCTGCCTCGATCCCCCTCCAAGTGGTTGACAGCGGTAGCCAGGCACCTTCTAGTTCTTCTAGTCTCATAGTCATATACATGGAAGATTGCGTGGGATACCAGTCACTTGGACTAATTGTTTCCAGTATCTTTGCTTTTCTTCATTCTTCTTTGCTCTGAGCCCATCATTGCATCTAGATGACCACTTGTAAGCTTTTAAGATATCAGTCACAACTCACCAAAGTAGGATGTGGAATAATGTTTTTGTGTAGTATGATATGCCAATTGAGCTTGATGTCCCCTGGGACTGAGGTCCCGAGCTCACAGGTCCAACTACTTGCTCCCTTTGGGTAGCTGGTTGTGGCCATGGAGTGACTACAACCTTGCCCCTTGTCAGGTCTTCTATATACCTGGGAATTCTTACACAATATACAAATACACTTGTAGAAGCATTGTCTGCCAACTCTATACATGGTCTTGGGCACACTCCCCCATGCATAGACATACCTAATAGCTCAGCCTGTCCGCCCATCTACTCACCCATAGACCAATGTTTGCCTTCACTGACATTGCAGTATTGTATGTGCAAAAGGGTTCATCTTTGTTGTCTGTACCTCCCATACACCTCTCTACATCTTCTTCTTCCTCAATACCACTGTACTGATTACTCACATTTGGTAAATTGCCCTTCTCTTCACCCAAATCTATTCTTATCTCTACCTAACAATGATCCTTCCCCTCCCCTCCCACCCCTGGTAACCAATAAGAGAATTGCCTTGCATAGACAAACCTTTCCTTGAATTTTTACAATAATGGACTAATACAATAATTGTCCTTCTGTGATTGACTTATTTTACCCAGCATAATATCCTCCAAGTTCATCCACATTATGTGATGTATTGCATATTCTATGTTATTCTTCAGGGTTGCATAGTATCCCACTGTTTGTATGTACTATAATTTAGTTATAAATTTTTTCAGTTGATGGAGGACACCTAGGTTGTTTCCATGTTTTGGTTATTGTAAATAGTGCTGCAATGAACATGGGTGTGCGTATGGCTGTTCTTGTCATGGCTCTCACTTCTTTAGGATAGATATCTACTAATGGAATGACTGGGTCAAATGGTATTTCTAATACCAAGTTTTCAAGGACCCACCATACTGTTTTCCATGGCCATTGTACCATTTTACAGTCTCTCCAGCAGTGTATGAGAGTCCCAATCTTTCTGCATCCTCACCAGCATTTGTTATTTTCTGTCTTGTTGAACTTTGCTACTAGTACTGGGACAAGATGTTATCTCATTGTTGTTTTGATTTGCATCTCTCTAATGATTGATGATTGTGATCATTTCTTTATGTGTTTGTTGGCTGCCTGAAAATCCTCTTGTTAAAGTATCTATTCATGTTGTCTGCCTATGTTTTAATTGGATCATTTGTCTTTTTGTTGTTGAAGTGTTGGAGTTTTCTATAAATTCTAGAGATAAGTCCCTTCTCAGATATGTCATTGCTAAATATTTTTTCCCAATCTGTAGGTTCTGTTTTGACTCTTTTGGAGGTCTTTGGAAGCACATAAAAATTTAATTTTTAGAAAGTCCCATTTACCTGGTTTCTCTTCTGCTGTTTGTGCATTTTGGGTTATGCTTAATGGTCAATTTATGCCATATATAAGGGGCCCTAAATTTGCCCCTAGTTTTTCCTTGAGAAACTTTATAGTTTTAGGTTTCCCATTTAAGTCTTTGATCCATCTGGAGTTGTGTATGGTGTGAGGTACAGATCTTGCTTCATTTTTCTGCAAATGGATATCTAATTTTGCCAGCACCTTTTGTGAAAGTGACTGTCTCTTCCTCATTTAATGGATTTTGGGCCTTTGTCAAAGATCAGCTGAGCATAGGTAGATGGATCTATTTCTGGGTTCTTGATTTTATTCCATAGGTGTAGTGCCTTTCATTGTACCAATACCAGACAGTTTTGACTAATATGGATGTGTAGCAGGTTTTGAGATTCAACAATGTGAGACCTCCTACTTTGTTCTTCAATAATGCTTCACTTATCTGAGGTCTTTTTCTTTTCCATATGAAGTTAGTGATTGTTATTTCATATCCTTAAATTATGTTGATGGGATCTGAGTTGGGATTGCATTGAATGTATAGATTGCTTTGGGTAGAATTGACATTTTCACAATGTTCAATCTCCCTAACCATGAACATGGTATGTTCTTCCATTTATGTACATCTCTTACGGTTTCTTGATGTAGTCTTTTGTAGTTTTCTTTGTACAGGACATTTGTGTCCCTGGTAAGATTTATTCCCAATTATTTTATTTTTCTGGTAGCCATTTTAAATGGCATTGATTTCCTTATTTCTTTTTCAGCAATCTCTTTTCTGGTATAGGGGAATTCAACCAATTTTTGGATGTTGATCTTTTATCCTGCCACAATGCTAAATCTCTCGATTAATTCTAGTAGATTTTGACTGAGTCTCTTGGGTTTTCTAAGTATATGATCATATCATCAGCAAATAGGAATAGTTTGACTTCTTCCTTACCAATCTACATGCCTTTGATTTCCCTTTCTTGCCTTATTGTTCTGACTAGGACTTCCAATACAATGTTGAATAGAAGTGGTGATAGCGGGCATCCTTGTCTGGTTCCTATTCTCAAAGGGAATGGTTTCGGTCTCTCTCCATTGAGGATAATGTTGGCTGCTGCTTTTGCATATATGTCCTTTATTATGTTGAGGAGTGTCCCTTCTATTCCTGTTTGCTGACAGTTTTGACCAGGAATGGGTGCTGGATTTTATCCAATGCCTTTTCTGCATTGATTGATATGATCATGTGGTTCTTTTCTTTTGTTTTATTTATGTGGTGGCTGACATTGATTGTTTTTCTAATGTTGAACCATCCTTGCATACCTGATATGAGCTGAGCCCCACTTGGTCATAATGAATTATTTTTTTGAAATGTTGTTGAAGTCTATTGGCTAGGATTTTGTTGAAGAGTTTTGCATCTATATTCCTGTGGGATATTGGTCTGTAGTTTTCTTTTTGAGGGATGTCTTTGCCTGGTTCTGGTATAAAGGTTATGTTTGCTTCATAAAATAAATTAGGGAGGATTCTATCCTTTCTATATTTTGGAATAGCTTGAGTAGGACTGATGACAGTTGCTCTGTGAACGTTTCATTGAATTATCTGGTGAAACTGTCTGAGCCAGAACTTTTTGTGTTCAATATGTTTAAGACCTGTTCAATTTCTTCTTTTGTTATGTATGTGTTCAACTTTTCCATCTCTGTCTGTGTTATATTAGGTAAGTAGTGTGTTTCTAGAAATCTTCCCATTTCTTCTAGATTTTAAAAATTGTTGGGGTACAGTTCTTCATAGTATCCCAATATAATCTTTTTTATTTCACCTTGATCTGTTGTGATATCACCCAATTCATTCCTTATTCATGTTATTTGTATTCTCTCCCTCTTTTCCTTTGTTAAATTTGCCAGTAGTGTGTCAATTTTATTAATCTTAAAAAAA
>NW_006921912.1:4085934-4089313 GCF_000298275.1 Orycteropus afer afer | reverse complement strand
TATTTCAATGTTTTTAAATTTATTAAGGCTTGCTTTATGGCCTAACATATGGTCTATCATGGAATATGTTCCATATGCACTGGATAAGAATGTATATTGTGCTGTTGTTGGGTGAAGTGTACTGTAGATGTCTACAAGGCCAACTTGGTGGATTGCTTTCTTTAGCTCTTCTGAATCTTTGTTGAGTTTCTTTTCAGTTCTATCTTTCATCAAAAGCGGTGTATTAAATCTCTCACTGTGACTGTGCAGTCATCTATTTGCCTTTTCAATTCTTTTATAGTCTGATCTATTTATTTTTGGGCTTTTTCATTTGGTCCATAGAGGTTTATTATGGGTATATCTTCTTGGTCAATTGATCTTTAAATTTTATACAATGTCTTTCCTTGCCTTCTTTGACAGTTTTCATCTTAAAGTCAATTTGATCAGAAATTAATATTGCCACTCCTGCTCCTTTTTGGTTGCCTTTTGCTTGATATATCTTTTTCTAAGCTTTGATTTTAGTTGATTTTTGTCTTTATCTCTAAGATTTGTCTTTTGTAGACAACATATTGAAGGCTAATATTTTTTATCTGGTCTGCAACTCTCCTCTTGAGTGATTGATTTAATCCATTGCCATTCAATATAATTATCGACAAGTATGAATTGGTTGCCATCATTTTGTTATGTGTTTTTTTCATGGTGTTCTTGATTTCTTTGTTTCATATAATTTCCTGTGCTGAACTCAATATGTTTATGAATCATGTTATCATTCCATTTGTTGCTGTTGTTTTAGTATTTGCTAAATATTTGTGCTTGTCCTTTTTTTTTTTTTTATTGTGATGTGAAGGTTTATCATTTATCTTTGAGGTTACCCTGTGATATATGATTTTCCACCTGAGTTCAGAACAGTCTAATCTATTTTGCAACTCTCAACTTACTTACCATTTAGGAGTTCTGTAACTACACTATTTTTCTCTCTTTTTGCTTTGTACTTGTCCTCATTTGCCTATAGATGTCACTGGTTCTCTGTTTACAATCTCATAAACTTATTTTATCTTTGATATTTCCATAGCTGTGTTGGTTTCTGGGTTATTTCATTTTGTGTATTAATAGCCGGTTGTTGTTTGCCATTATTGGTCCTCTGTTCAAAGGACTCCCTTTGTTATCTCTTATAAGGTTGGTCTGGTTTTAACAAATTCCCTTAATTTTTGCTTATCTGTAAATCTCCTAATTTCTCCATTGTATTGGAGGGACAATTTTTCTAAGTTTAAATTCTTGGTTGGAAAATTTTCTCTCAGGGTTTTTTATCCACCATCCTATTGCCTTTTTTGCTTGCATAGTTTCTGCTAGGAAATCAGAGCTTATTCTTACTGGTTGGCTCTTGTAAGTAACTTCATATTTTCCATGCTGCTTTCAGGATTCTTTCTTTGTCTTTCTTCTCTGATTTAACTTGTTCCCTAATATTTTCTCTATCTCCATAATTTCTCCCTTTCAAAAATGTCATATAGATGGAAATCCTGCAGGTGAATCTTTTGAGACTTGCTTATTTTTCCTTTTTCCATTAAGGATAATACTTTTGATACCTAAGTAGTAGTTGGGTATACCAACATTTCTTGCCTTTTCATTGACAAATAGTGTTCATAGTATGGATGTATGATAGTTTGAGTTAGGTTCTTTCTTTCTTTTCTTTTTTTTTTTTTGTCTTATTTTTCCCCACCTAAATTTCCCCTAGTGCAATTGCTCTATCACCATTTAAAAAACAAACAAACAAAAAAAAGCTATTCTTCCATTATTATGTATCTTTGTGCTGTTTTCAAAACTGATTTTGCTTTATTGTGTATCTGAATACAATTAATATCATTTCCTTGCCTCATATACATGTAGATATTGGAAAACAAAAAGAAGACAGAAAAATTGATTCATTAAAATTGTGATCTTGGTGAATAGCATTGAATATATTATGAATGACCAGAAGAATGATCAAATCTGTCTTAGAAAAAAAATACAACCAAAATATTCCTTAGAAGTGAAAATGGCAAAATCAGTCTATTTACTTACAATACATCATAAGGAAAGATCAATCCCTAGAAAAGACATAACTTTTGGTAAAATAGAAGGTTAGCAAAAGTGAGAGACTGCTCCAATGAGACAGATTGAACAATAGCCATAACAATGAACTAAAAAAAACAAAAAACAAAAACAGTGATCATGAAGATTACATAGGACTGAACAATGTTTTGTTCTGCTATCAATAAGATCTCATGAGTCCTAGCCAACTAGACAGGAACTAACAACTACAACAATTTATTAATATGTTAGTGATAAATTCTGCCATTTTATTAGTTGTTTTCTACTTATTTCTTCTAATTTTCAATCCTAGATTTTCTTTTTTTGACTTCTTGTATGTTACTTTAATACTTTTTAGAAATCTGTTTAGATTTATATATAGTGATTTACTGTGATTTTTTTTTCTTTTTTTCTTTTTGTTGGCTGTTTTACATATTGCATTATATACATTTTCATGATTTCCTAGTGTTTTACAGTTGACATTTTACCATTTTGAGGGAAATGTAGAAATTTTGTCTCCATTTGGGTACTTTTATCCTCCAGCCTTCATAATAGATTTGTCTTAAATATTTCATCAACCCACAATAATTACTGTATCAGAAAATATTTTAATTTTTACTCTTAGTGATAGATATTATTTAGAAAACTCAAGAGGAGCCAAGTCTACTGTATCTATCCATTATTTTACCTTTTGTCTTGTTCTTTTTTTCATTTTTGAATCTTCCAAGTTTTCTTCTTTTATCACCCCTTTCCTGTTTAGGTATTTGTTTAGAGTAGGTAGGCTAGAGACAGATTATTTTACTATGCTATCATCTGATAATCTCTTAATTTTCTCTTCATTTCTTAAAGTGATTTTTACAAAGTTTAGAATTTTAGATTGCTAGTCACCTACCCCCCCCATCAAATGAAAATGTATTTCCACTTTCTTCTGACCTCCATGGTTTCTGATCAGAAATTTGTTGTTATTCAAATTGTGGTTCCTGAAGAAAGTGTAGTAAGATCATGGAATAAGCAATCACACACTCTTGATCCCAGAAAAAAAAAAAAAATTACAGAAGGAAATAAGCAAAAAACTTATAGAATCGATGTCATTGTTGTTGTTAAGCGCCGCCAAGTCGTTTCCGACTCATAGCCACCCCATGCACAGCAGAACGAAACACTGCCCGATCCCACTCCAGCCCCACAATCCCTGCTATACTTGAGCCCATCATCGCAGCCACTGTGTCAATCCATCTTGTTGAAAGCCTCCCCCTCTTTCATCGACCCTCCACCCTACCAAGCATGACATCCTTCTCCAGGGAATGGTCCCTTCTTACAACATGACCAAAATAGG
>NW_006921912.1:4084042-4085834 GCF_000298275.1 Orycteropus afer afer | reverse complement strand
CACCCTACCAAGCATGACATCCTTCTCCAGGGAATGGTCCCTTCTTACAACATGACCAAAATAGGTGAGACAAAGTCTGGCCATTCTTGCTTCCAAGGAGAATTCTGGTTGCACTTCCTCCAGGACAGATCTGTTAGTTTTTTTAGCATAGAATCTATAATCTACAATAACGATTGGAGGGCCAAATGAAAAGATATAATAAAGACAACAGGTGAACAGAAATTTGCTGCACAACCTCTTAGCATCTGCCTCTCCTGCTCAGCACAGTTATCTTGGGACTGCTGTGACCGAAGTCATTGAGGAGAGATTCCAGTGTTGGAGCAGCACTTGGACCTGGAACAGAATGTTTCATTGAGCATAACACAGACTGTAAATGTCTGTAAGGCCCAAGGATATAGCAACAAATTCAATAAATGCAGTGCAAGCTATAGGACACAAATAGTCAGGCTTAAGAAATAGAGTCATGCTGGATGCATTTCAGGGTGAAACACTTAAGTAGTCAGACCTGGGACAGTGCATTTTGGCTTGTACAGCATGTGCTGCAATTCCAAGATATCTGAGGAAAGAGCTTCAGGGTGAATATATTGCAGAACTGCATTCCTGAACATTCACATTGAAGACAGAAAAACTCAGTAAGCATACATAATAAAGGCTTAAACACTTGAGCAGTCAGACATAGGACAGAGAAACTTGGTGAGCATAGTGACAGGAACACACTCTTGACAGGAACTGGAGTTCTGGGGATCTCAGGAAAAAAAAAAAAACGTGAGCACAATGCAATTGGTCAATTATGAACTGTAAAGATATGTGGAAAATTGACAACATCCGCCATAACCACAGTGGGACTCTCAGCTGGTGTAATCAGTGAATACTTTTTAAAGAGGAGACTTATGTTGCATCTGTGACAGCTGTATCTCTTGGGTGGAGGACCTAATGTCAAAGTTTTGTGGTTGCTCCTCACAAGAAGAAGTATGTATGGTGAGCAATCAGAGACAGCCTGTATTCCCTATTTGGCAGGGGGGTGGGGGGGCAAGTTCTGGAGGCATGTAGAAAGCATAGACATAGAGTTATATGGTCCTTGTCCCCAAAATATGATGAAGTGGCAACCATACTAAATGCTACAACATGTAGATTTTTGTGCAGAAGTGGTTTGACCAGCACCTCCACTCAGGGCAACAAGAGGAGAAACAGTGATGACTGGGATCCTCAGGCAGGGAGACCAAAAGGCAAAGAATAACAGCAGGTGCACATAAATGAGTCTGAACTTGAAGCAAAGAAGTACAACACTCACTATTTTAAATTAATAACATTAGTATAATAAGAAGAGCAAACTGTAGAGAAAGGAAATAATTGAATATGCAAAGTTACCATGGCAAAATAACTTAATGTCCCAAAACAGCAGATAATTGCAAAGCATGTTAAGAGTTAAGAAATTATGATGCATGCAGAAGACCAAAATAAAGGCACAAACACTGTCCTTAAGAAAGGACAGATAGGAGTTTCAATATGATGAAAGAATAGGCAGACAAACTACCACGAAAAAGGGAACCAGTTAACACAGATACAAAAGATAATCCTGGAGATCTAAGCTTTAAAAGGAAGGATACAGAAGTAGACTAAACTCCAACTAGTAGAAGAACCTGCATATTATGTTGTTGTTAGGTGCCGTCAGTCATTTCTGACTCATAGTGACCCCATGCACAGCAGAATGAAACACCATCCAATCTTGCACCAGCTCCATGATCCCTGCTATGTTTGATCCATCATCACAACCACCGTGTCAATCCATCTC
>NW_006921912.1:4063238-4081859 GCF_000298275.1 Orycteropus afer afer | reverse complement strand
CAAGTTGAACTTGCATATGAGCAGTTGATGGTCTGTTCCACAATCAGCTCCTGGCCTGGTTTTGGCTGAAGATATTGAGCTTTTCCGCTGTCTCTTGCCACAGATGTAGTCAATCTGATTCCTGTGTATTCCCTCTGGTGAAGTCCACATGTACAGCCACAATTTGTGTTGTTGAAAAAAGGTGTTTGCAATGAATAAGTCATTGGTCTTGCGAAATTCTACCATGTGAGTTCCAGCATTATTTCTGTAAGCAAGGCCAAATTTCCCGACTACCTGTTCTTCGTTTCCAACTTTTGCGTTCCAATCACTAGTGATAATTAACACATCCTGATTGCATGTTCAATTTCGGACTGCAGATGTTGATAAAATTCTTCAATTTCCTCAACTTTGGGTTTGCTGGTTGGTGCATAAATTTGAATAATAGTCATATTAATGGGTCTTCCATGTAGGCGTATGGATATTATCCTATCACTGACAGCGCTGTACTTCAGGACAGATCTTGAAACATCCTTTGTGATGATGAATGCCACACCATTCCTCTTCAAACTGTCATTCCCGGCATAGTAGATCATATGTTTGTCTGATTCAAAATGGCCAAAACCAGTCCATTTCAGCTACTTAATGCCTAGGATATCAATCTTTATGCGTTTCATTTCATTTTTCACAACTTTCAATTTTTTAGATTCATACTTCATGCATTCCATGTTCCGAGGATTAATGGATGTCTGCAGCTGTTTCTCCTCAATTTGAGTGGTGCCACATCAGCAAATGGAGGTCTCAAAAGCCGTTCTATATGAACCTGCATGAAAACACCAAAAAAGGAAACATATGGAGCTGCAATCTGTCAGCAATTCTGACAGCATGGATATCTTGGATATTGCCCACTGGTGTTAAGATCTAAGAATTAAGCCAAAAATTGGCCTTGCTATCCAGGGGCTTCATGTAGGACTGCACTGGTAACTGATAAATAAAAGGGGAAGCTGCAAAGTGGGGGACTGGCTGAGCTGTGGACTTTTGGCTGTTCGGAGAGTGCAGCCATTTTGAATGTTTACAAGAAGTTTGACCATTTTGGATATTTAAAGCAACAGCATTCTCTCAGATTCCAGGGACCTAAGAGTAGTCTCCACTTGTCAGGGACTGAAAGGACATTCTGGACAGAAAGGACTGGGAAGACACAATATTTCCCTTGTTACTCTTATACCCCACACCCTGTTGATGAACAGAGGTGTGGCCATCCCTCACTCTCACCCACCTACTGGGCTGTCAAGAACTCCACCCCAGGCTGTGTGCTCTGGCAGAGCCTGGATGCCCTGCCTTACCCTGCCCAGATTTTTTATTTTCCCTTTTTTGTTTGTTTTTGGCTGTTTTAAAATTGTTATTATTATTCATCCTTTTTATGATTATTATTTTTTCTTCCCTTCCCAGGTTCTAGTTTTCACCTTTTTCTCTCTTCATTATTCTCCTACTCTACCTCTTTTCCCTTATTACCCCTCCCCAGATATTGCAGCAATGCAGTTTTATTTTTCTCTCTTTTTCTATGTATATTTCTTCTGACTTTTAAAAATATTTCTTTAAATATTTTCTCTCATTTACTGCCTTTCATCTTTTTTTAATATAATTTCATCATTTTTATATCATTTCATCATTTTTATATCATTGGCACCAACTGGCCAATGATATATGACCACCAATAAGAGCCTGACTCAGCCTTAACTGCTCTTCATAAACAGTAAACAGAAATCTGCACAGCCACTCTTATTCTCTATCACACACACCAGGAGACAGGTTATGAGTGCCTAAGTGTTGCCAACTAGAGAATAGAGGAGTACAGTACTTTGCTTATTCAGAAAAATCAAAAAAAAAAGAAAATGAAAATCTTAGGTGAAGCACTCCAACACACAATCAACTAAATATAAATATAATAATATCAACATGTCTCAGAGACAACAGGTCATCATAGCCCACACAAAGATGCAAAATAAAGCGGTAGAAACAAGGGAGCAGGATATAGATCCAGAACATATTGTTGAGAAAAAAGCAACATTGGAACTCTTTGATAAGGAATTCAAAATAATTACATGTAGATACCTTCAATGAATTGAGGGACTGATCATGGTAAACACTGACAAAATTAAAGAAAACACAGGGAAAATCCTAGAACAATTTCAGAATAAAATACAAGAACAAAATGACAAAATAAATTTAAAATTAAAAATGATACAAAATCTACAAATACTAAATTTTCAGAAATAAGTAACACATTGAAAGGGCAAAGGAGTAGTATTGAATCAATGGAAGGCAGAATTAATGAGATCGAAGACAAATACCTGAATCTTTCTTTGGAAAGGGATCAATCAGAAAAGAGATCAACACAAAATGAGGTAAGCCTAAGATTCATGTAGAATACCATCAAAAGGAATAACCTACATGTAATCAGAATTCCAGAACAGGAAGAGAAAAACAAAACCACTCAGAAAAATTGTCCTTTAATTTTTCGTAATACTTGTACAAATAATTTAGAGTTTATTGAAATAATTTCTACATGAACACTTATTTTGTTTCTAAGAAATTTTAGTATCAATTTTCTAAATTTCTATTTACTGTTTTTGTATGCTTTCTAAGTTTCTATTTATTTTTTTCAATTTATTCATATTTTTCTTTTGTTTCAATTCTTCTAGAAAGTTGTGTGTGTGTTTTCCTTTATTTTTTCTGTGGCTTCCTCAAACTTTCCCTCAAGCCATTGAAGGAACGTACATATAATTCTTTTGAATTCCTTATCAGGTATTTCCAAAAGCACTTCTCCCTCCAGAAGATTTTCAGACCTTTTATTTTGGTCAATTGTCTGAGCCATCTTGTCCTTTGTGTGTGTGCATGTGTGTGTGTGTCTGATTTGAATATACCTGTTGTCTTCAGGACATTGTAACATTAATTTTTTAATTGCATGTTGCTTTGCTTCTGTTTAGTTTTTTGTTTTGTTCCTTTTAATATAAGTGAGCAACAGGGCCAGTGTATTTTTCTAGTCACTAGTATGGCAGCACTGAAGTGCTCACCACCTGTCTCATAGTGTATTTGATAACGGGTGGGAGTATAGGCACAAATCCCTGATCACTAATAATGCAGAGCAGTTCATGTCATGCTGGGAAGATGGTGACCACTGTATATTGGTACAGGGTGCTTGAGAACACAGTGATACAACCCTAGTGGTTGGGGCAACAGATGTTAGTATGTATGGCTGGGTAGAGTCACTGGGGCCCCATAGCTGGGGAAATATAAAAATGAAGAAAAGGTAGGATAAGGGAAATGAAAAAAATATGAAAATGAAAATGGTGAGTTAAGAAAAAAAAGAGAAATTCAAAAGAAAAATGATGAATAGAAGAAAAACAAACAAACAAAACATATCTGTCATTACACATGGCTGTGTTGGAAATATGGCATTCACCCCATGGGAACATGCACCACTGAATATGGATAATTAAGGGCAACACTACTGAATGAGGAGGTGTGTAGGGGCATGAGATACTTGCTTAGCCAGATCACAAAAAAATAATACAGGGAGAAGAAGATGAAAAAGGAAAGAAAAAAGAAAAAAAAAAAGCAAGATAAGGGGAGAGGGAAGAACTAAGAATAAGAGAAGAGAGTAAAAGAAGAAAGAGAGAGAAAGAGAAAAAAAACTGTTGTGTTAGTCACCCACCAACACACAGCTCCTGCAGAAATGTTTCACTTACTCTGAGAGAGAACACAAAGCCAGCTACCAAGATGGTGGAGCAGATGCTTCTGACCGTAGGGGCAGGAATGAAATAAGACTTAGAATAGTAACAACATTTACGGAAAAAGTCAAGAAATCAAGTGACATATTGCATTAGGCAAATCTTCTACAAAAGACCTCTTTACAGTTTTTAAGAACAAAGATACCACTTTGAACACCAAGTTGGATCTGACCTAACCCATGGTATTTTCAATAGTATCATAGGTATGTGAAAGCTGGACAATGAATAAAGAAGAACACATAAGAGATGATGCCTTAAACTATGATGGTGATGAAGAATATTGACTATACCATGAAACTGCCAGAAGAATAAACAAATCTGTCTAAGAAGAAGTACCACTAGAATGCTCCTTAAAAAGGACAATAGCCAGACTTGGTCTCCCGCACTTTGATCATATTATCACAAGGGATAAATCCCTGGAGAAGATTTCATGCTTGGTAAAGTAGAGGAGCACGGAGTAAAGGGAAAACTCTCAATGAGATGGATTGATACAGTGGCTACAATGATGAGCTCAAGCATAACAACAATTGTGAAGATGTCACAGGCCAGAGAGTGCTTAATTCATTTGGTGTATTTAATCTCCATCCTTTATGATATTTTTATCTTCAATATTTCATCTTCACATATTAATAACAATGTTATATTTTTTTTCTTTCAGTGAGTGTTTTGGTTAGCTAGTATGGCTCTGAAAGGCATACACCACAAATGGGTGGTCTTAAACAAACAAGAGTTTATTTTCTTCCAGTTTGGGAGGCTAGAAGTCTGAGTTCAAAGTGTCAGGCTCTAGGGACTGGGTGAAAGCCCCTCGATCTTGGGCTTCAGCTCCACCTCCTGTTCCTGGCCCACTGAAGCTGGACACTTTTCTTCACTAAGGAAGCTACTGGCTGCTGAAGCTGACAAACCCAAGGTCGACAAATAATAAGGCACAGTTCCAATACTACCAAACCATATGACAAGCCATTGATTCAAGTCCAGAACAAGTGCCAACATGGCAGGCTGCTGAACAATGACTCAGCTATATTCAGGGTCCTAGAGTGCCTTAAGGAGCTCTGGTAGCATAGTGCCTAAGGCACTTGACTGCTAACCAGAAGGCTGGCAGTTCAAACCCACCAGACACTCCTCGGAAGGAAGGTTGGGCAATCTACTTTTGTAGTGATACTGCCTTGGAAACCCAAGGAGGGGTCACTATGAGTCGGGTCCAACTAGATGGCACATAACAACAACAACAGAGTACCATAAACTGTAGACCATTCTCAAAGCTTGGAAGCAAACCACATCCCTAAAGCAGATGTTCAGCTGCTTGTGGCAGATTCCACCACGGAGTTGATTACCAGTCTTTTTATGGGGAATAACTACCAGCAGGTTCCCAGTTGTTCAAAACCAGGCCCAGGCAAGCTGACATGTAATCTTAACTATCACAGTGACAAACATAATTTAGAAAAGTCATAAGGAGAAATGTCTATTATATTTATCCTTTGGTTTACATTTTTCTCTTCTTCTTTCTGTGTTCCTGATATTCCAAGTTCATTTATCATCTCCTTTCTGTTTTGAGGACTTGCTCAGGCCTTTCCAGGGTAAGTCTGCTGGTTAAAAATTCTTCAAAATTTGCCAGATACTCTAAGCTAAGAGCAGGTCCGAAGGGCTGTAACAGTTTGTTTTGTTTGAAAACTGAAATATGGACCAAAATGTGACCTATACTATCTAAATTTGAAATGCTAGCTCAACTTTGGTATATTTCAGGAAAAAAGTGTCCAAAATATTAAGAAGTTTGGATGTAAGAATGGATATATCATGTAAATCTTCCCCCTTTCCCTGGTACTGTCTAGAGGGCACACATTTCACCACAAGTATAAGGAATAAATTTATGAGGAACAACCCAGAAAACATGAAAAATTCTTTTTTTTTTTTTTAATTTGGGTCAAATATTACAGTGGAAACCAATGTTACTAAAATGGGAAAAATTAAATGAAATGGGGATATATGAATCTCATGACAGTATGGGAATAATGGTTGCAATCAATAACCAAAGATAAGGTGAGTATGGTTACTGTGATAAACATCAAAGTCAAAGCAGAATTGAGAACAATGTGACTCATAGAAACCATTGGCATTGGCTTGTTTATTAGTGTCACTAGAGGTAAACTCTGGTAGCATAGTGGCTAAGACACTTGATTGCTAACTACAAGTCTGGCTGTTCAAACCCACCAACTACTCCTTGGAAGGAAGATGGAGCAATCTACTTCCATAGTGATACTGCCTTGGAAACCCAAGGAGTGGTCACTATGAGTTGGGTCCAACTCGATGGCACATAACAACAACAACAGAGGTAAACAGATAAGTGTATGGAATTCTTACTTGATCTCTGTAAGAGTTCTAAGTCAGGTAAAATTTAGTCTAACTTGAAACACCAAAACAGAGTTGTGGTCCCTCAATCAATTAGTTTACAGATCCATAATCCTTTAAAATAAAGGGAGTCTGTGCCTCAGTAAGGAAGTACCCTACTAACTGCTAAAAAATTGTACTATTAATCTTTTTCTCAGCCTCCCCAAGAGGAAGCTACTGTCTTATATGAGGGTGACTGTGCATTAAGAAAAATGAAGCAATCAGACTCTGTGTTAATTTTTAGATACTGGTTTTAATTGATACTACTTGTAGGAAATCAACATGTTGCTGTGGTTCACCAGTCAGAGGAGAAGCTTATGGAATTCAGGTGATCAATGGAGTTTTAGCTCAAGTCCATCTCATAATGTGTCCAGTGATTTCTTAAACCTATTCTGTGGTTCTGTCCACAGTTCTGAAATGCATAATTGAAATAGACATGCTGAGTAATTGACAGAATACCCACATTTTCCTGACCTGTGGAGTGAAGGCTATTATGGTGGAAGCAATTAGAATTGCCCTTACTAGGAATACAGTAAAGCAAAATCAATAAAACATTCCTGGATGGATTGCAGAGATTAGTGCCACACTGAAAGACTTGAAGTATGTGGTCACATCCCATCATCACATTCAACTTAACTATTTGAACTGCCCAGAAATAGATAGATCTTGAAGAAGACTTAGGACTATTATAAGCTTAGCCAGGTAGTATCTCCAATTGCAGCTGCTGTTCCTATGTAGTTTCATTGCTTGAGAAAATGAATGTATCTCCTGGTACTCACATAGCTGTTGATCTGGCAAATGTTGTTTACTCTATAGATATTATTAAACACCACCAGAAGCAGTTTACTTTTCTTTAGCAAGGCCAGTAATATACTTTCATTGTTTTACCTCAGGTGCAGGTACCCTGATTGTCTATTTTTTTTCCACAACATAAGCAACAAATATTCTGCCTGAAGACCTTAAATAGACATTTTGTGGTCTATTTGAACCACCAGAGGCCTACTGATTTTAGACATAAAACTCTCAGTTTTCATCCTGCTACCTGACCTATAGATTTAGGACTAGCCTGTCCTCATAATTACATGAGCCATTTGCTTAATATAAATAGCTCTCTGTTATATAATAAATCAGAATAAAAGCAGTATGCATATAATAGTAACAGAGTGTATGAATTAGAGGGGGGCAAAGAGAAAGAGTGAGAGACAGAGATCAAGAGAGTTTATTGGTTCTTTTTCTCTGAAGAACCTTAAGTAGTATAATGACATATTTTTTTATATATTGACTTATTCATAACTCCTAAATATTGACAAAAAGTTGTTCAGTGATTTCCTGGGGGCAGAAGTGGGTATAGAGGTAGAGTCCAAAGAGGCATGAGAAAACTTTTTGGAATGATGGAAATGTTTTGCATCTCGATTGTGATATTTATAGAGGTGAGTATATGTATTTGTCACAATTTAATAAACCATCCACTTAAAATTAGTGAAGTTTATTTTGAAAATTATTGTATACTTAAATTAATTTAAACCATTAAGAAATATGTAAAACAATAAACAATAACAATAAGAACTGGCAGAAAAACAGAAACTCATTATTCACACACACACACAAAAGATTTTAAAAAATGGTCTGAGACCATATGGAAGAATGTCCAACTGCACATAAAATGAGGGAAATACAAATTAAAATTTTATTGAGATGTCATTCTTCAATTATTAGATTGGCAGAAAAAAAGAAAACACAAAGAACTAAACTCAAGCTTGACTGGTGTTATATCATCAAGAGAGTAGGTAATAAGGCACATAGTAAGACACAAGATAGATAGATATTGATGATACAGGTATAGATATCGATATAGATGTAGATACAGAAAGTGGGAATGCTAATTGTTATAACCCACATAGAGGGCAAATGGGCAGTATCTGGAATTTAACATACATTTGCCTTTTGATATGGTAATTCTACCTATCACAATGACACAGAAGTTGCATCTCCATTGGTATAAAAATACAAAACACAGAGATCTTGTACAAGAATTTTTAAATAGTTTAATATTTCTTAAAAACAAAGCAAATGTTCACTTAGAAATTATTTAAATAAACTCTAGTACACACAAAAATAGGAATTTTGACTTTTGGAATCATTTAAATTATTTATACAAGCATAAAAATAATATCAATGCAGATGAAGAAAAATACCAAAAAGGAATATAAGCAGAAATTGAATTAATTTAACCGTATTTTAAATTGGTAACATACCTGCAGTGGTATAAAAAATAACTTTGAACAAATTATTTTGACTTTATTCCTTGAGACAAAGAAAAAAATACCTTGTAAAGAAAAAAACAAATACTGAACTCTCTAAATAAGTTTGTTATTTGATATTTTATGGATTAGCCAATTACTCAAATTAATGATTTCAGTTTCCATCTTAGGAAATTAGAAAAATAATTGTTAAGAAAAGTAAAAGTAAATCACAATGACATAATACCTAGACATCTATCCAAATGGTAAAAATTAAGAAGAGTGACCATATCAAGTACTGTTGAAGCTGTGGACCAATTGGCACTCTCATGAAGTGCTGGTGGGAATGTAAAATGACACAAACTTTGAAATATAATTTTGTAATTTTAAAACAGTTATTTGTATACATACTTTATGATCCAGACATTCTACTCTCACGTAATTATCCATGGAAAATGAAATAATATGTCCATATAAAGAATTATACATGAATGCTTATAGTAAGTTTACTCCTTATAGTCTCAACCTGGAAACAACCCCAGTGTTCATTGCCAAGTAAATGGATGAACATGCTGTGTTACATACATACAATAGAACTACTTCAACATAATAAAAAGGAAACAATGAAGTATAGAAGCATGCAGCAACACAATTCGATGCAAAATAATTACGCCAAGTGAAATTAATTCTATACAGAGAAGTGGTTATTATTAATTTATTTTGTATAAATTTTTTGAAAGTAAAAACTAATCTATAATATCAGAGAGCAGATCAGTGGTTGCCAGGGAGATGGAGAACATGGGAATGTGGGAGAAAGGGATTGCCAAGGTGTATGTGGAAAATTTTAAGGGTGATTGATATATTGACTCCATTGTGTTGATAGTTTCCTGGATTTATAAATATGTCAACATTTCTGAAATTATATGCTTGAGATGCATGCAGTGTGCTGTATGAAAATGAAACCTCAAGAAAGTGGTTTAAAAATAAATAAAGGAGAAGGAACTTAGGGACTGAGCATATTGAGTTCCTCCATCAAACTCAGTTTTCAAATACTTACTCTTGTATTTACAGGAAGTATTTAGAAGTTCAGAAAAGACAGAAAAAAAAAAAAAAAAAACCTTCCTCCATAATCAACAAAGAAAGCAAGCTTTCCCTAAGAACTAGTATTCTGAATTCATGTTTCTAACATCCTAAACAGACAGAAGGAACTCTGGTGGTACAGTGGCTAAGGTACTCAAATACTATTCAAAAGGTCATTGGTTCAAACTCACCAGCCTCTCCCCTGGAGAAATATGAAGCAACCTGTTTTGGTCAAGATTTATAGCCTTCTAGACCCACGGAGCAGTTCTAGTCTGTGCTATCAAGTTCCTGAGTTAGAATAGGCTCTATAGCTGTAGATTTGGAGTTTTCTTTGATCTACTGCAAAATCATTTGAGTCATCAGTTTCCCAAAAAACTGGAATGCCATAAGGAGGGAAACTGCACAATCTTCAATTTTATATGACCATTTCAATACAATATGTGAATACAGTGTACATCACAGATCTTTCCACTGGATTTCTACCTTTAGATTTTTACCTTTAGATATAGATTTCTCATTTAACCCTCATGGTAGAGATCCAAGAAGCCAGGTTTCAAAGGATATCTGGCACCTTTTGATAAACTTGTAGATGTACTTGAACTTCGTGGATGGTCAGCACAGATAGCTTGTGTAATCAGACAGTCCTGATTCATGTTGAGGAGACTTAAAGGGGAGAGAGGTAAATATTAATGTGTTCATTTTGAAATTCCCTCTTCCTCTGTAGTTTAGTAAATGTCAACTTAGGAATAACAGTGAAAGGAGAGTAAGTAAAAGAAATTTGTAATAGAAATTGTCACCATCTTTTCTGCTCACCATGGAAACATAAAAAGAGAATGGAGATAATTGTAAAAGACAATTGATGTTCAAGTCATAGATGCCAGAGAAGGTTGGGCAAAAGAATGTACAGTCCATCACCACTATAAGTGCTATGCTTGTATGGAAGAAGAATCCATGTGAAATACAGTCTGGAAATGGAACAGGGGGAGGTAGTATGCAGAAGACAATTAATTAGTCATCTTCTAATATCATGCCCATCATCTCAATATCCTGAGATTTGCAAGAGAAATCTACTGTTTATGTATTTTGTATTTCTGAAAGACAGACTTATTAGTTGCCTGTGGGTTTTGCTATAAGAACAAAGTGTGCTTGCAGAAATTATCTTCATTGGCTTACTGTATGCTATATAGGCTATACACTATTAGTGATTTCTTCATTCAGTTTTGTAAAGGATTACTTGTGGACATTATACTTTAAAGCAGAAAGATACATGGTGAAAAAATATAGAGTAGGAACTATAAAGGAGGTCTCAATCAACTAAGTACACAGTAATTTTTTTAAAATTAATCTCATGATTAAGTATTAAGATTTATATTTTCTATTACAGCCTAGACCAACATCACTTACCTTAGTGTTATTGAGCTAGTTATGGCAGACAGATGTATTGACTATCAATTTACACCAATTAAAGGAAAAATATACTACCTTAGTGTTTTTTTTTTTTTTTGTTTTTTTTTAATAGGAAAAACGTAGTATCATGCAGATCAACCTGGGAAATATTTTTTTTTTAAATAAATATTCCTGTGTCTAATCAAAGACTTACTAATGCCTGAATCATAACATCCTAGAGCAGTTTTTTCTAGGCATATAAATGTGTGATGGCTTGTGTGTATTTGTGCACAGAAATTTCAGTAAAACAGTAATATTTGGAAACTGTAGTAAAAGGAAATTGATGGAAACAGAAAATGATGTTCTTTAAAAAAAAGAAAGAACAGACTGTTACCTAAGACTTTAGTGGTTCTTAATACTAAGCTGGAGTGGTCCATACCTCATACCCATGGCTTTGCTCAACACATTCTTTACATCCTTATTTCTCAAGCTGTAGATCAAAGGATTTAGCATAGGAATCACTGATGTGTAGAACACAGAGGCCACCTTTTCTTGGACCTCATTGATGCTGGATGTTGGTTTAAAATGCATGAATATGATGGATCCATAGAAAAGCCCAACAACTGTAAGATGAGAGCCACAGGTACTAAAGGCTCTGGACTTACCCTCGGTTGAAGGTATTTGAAGTATGTTGGAGAGTATAAAGGCATAAGAGATGGTGATGGGCACAGTTGTTGCTAACACATTGAATCCGCCCACAAGTATCACCATAAGCTCATTGATGTAAGTACTTGAGCAGGAGAGCTTTAGGAGAGGAATTATGTCACAGAAGTAATGGTGAATGATATTGTCACCACAAAAAGAAAGCCTTATCATGAATATTGTGTGGGGCATACCTCCAAAAGTTGCTATAATATAAACTCCAGTCACCAGCATGTTGCAGACCTTTTGAGACATGGTGACATTGTAGAGCAGTGGACAACAGATAGCTACGTATCTATCATATGCCATGGCAGTCAGCATATAGGATTCAGCAGTAGCAAAAACACAAAATAAAAAAAGTTGTGCCATACATTCAGTGTAGGAAATGACATTTTGTTCCCATACAAAGTTTTCCAAGAGTTTGGGGGTAACAACTGAGGAATAAAGAAGATCTATGACTGACAAATTACCAAGAAAAAAGTACATGGGAGATTGGAGCTTGGAACTGAAAGTGGTGAGGAAGATCATACCCAGGTTTCCCGCTACCGTGACTCCATAGATCCCCAAGAATAAGAGAAAGAGGGGCAGCTGAAGTTCTGGTTTTTCTGTCAGTCCCTCGAGGACAAACTCAGTCACTGTGGAATCATTTTGTTTGGCCATTTCCTTCAGGAAACAATGAGCTGAATCTGTCAAAAAGAAAATCACAGGAGATAATAAAGCTATTTTCCTGTGATAAGTAATAGCTTTATTAGTGTTGTAATAGAAAAGAAAAAAAAGCTGATAATCTTAAGTGTTTAAGGGTTGCTAATAAGATCATTAATTACATAATATAATTCAGTGCTGCATTATTTTAAACAACAAGATTCATAAACTATAGAGAAACAAAGAATGAATATAATGTGATTTTTTAATAATTAGAATACATCTCAATAGAACAATCTACTAGTAATCGTGTGCTCTCACAGATTAAATTAATGACAAAAATAAACAGGAGCTCATCAATAATTATCAATGGAACTGTTTCTATATCTGCAACCTTCAGAACAGGGAACATCAAGTTTTTATTAAGTGTTAAGAATTTATTTTTAGGGTTAGTGTTGGATCTTTTGTATATTTTGGTTTGTTGTTTCACCAGTAATTCAGAGCACTCCTCAAGGAGAAACTGGTAAGGCAATGAATATCTTAGGGTTAAGATCCTTTGTCTGAATGAGATGGGCAGCATCCATGTGGTTCCAATTAAGTAGGTCTTCAAATTCACTCTGGAGACTTCGTTATAATTGTTTTTTCTAAGAAGAGTTTTAGAAGGTATTCTTGGTGCATCTCAGAGAAACAGTACAATATGAAGGGAAAGAAGAAAAGACCTTTACCTCTTGCTCCACATACTAAACACCCCACTGGCAACACAAAAGTCTTGTCCTACAATTTAGTTTTCTTTGCTTATGCAATAGCCATATGTATATTTGTGTCAACAGCAGTCTTATTAAAACATAGGTTGGAATTCTACCTACATAATGCTATTTCACAACAAATGCTTTAGTAAAATATACTCGATGTCCTGGTGGCACATTTGTTAAATACTTGCCTAGTAACAAAAAATATCTGTTGTTCAAACCCACCAGTCACTCTGGAGGAGAATGATGTGGCAGTCTGCTGCGTTGAAAGCCCTTTGGAGCAGTTCTACTCTGTTCTAAAGTACAGCATCAACTTGAGGATAATGAGTCTTAAGGAAACTATAATCAGAATTTGTGCACTTGCTTGAATGCTCCCACGAGTAGAATTGTTGATCCTATTTAACTTAAATTTTCTCTCTTGGAATTGTGAAATAAATTCAATAGCTTCATGGCAAATATTACCTTTCCAGAACCTTGTTGATCTTGTTTAGTGTGTGGTATTATTAACATCTAACATCAAAGCATCATATGGCAACTTTTGGAAACGAAGAAGAAATACATCCTCTTCTCATCATTTCTAAAGCTGAGTTCATGCTCCAGCTGTGTCACTAATTCACTTTGCAACTTTGAAAAGATTTTCTTTTTCTTTTCTAAAAAAAGAATATGGTTGGAGTGAAGACTCCAGGGTCTGTTATAGCTCTAAGATTTAGTGATTCTTCTAGTTTGAGTAAATGATAAGATTGTCTCCAATCTCAGATCCTGAGAAAACTTTTATAAGCAAGGAAATACTTTGATTTGTTTTTTATAGGTCTTTGAACTCCAAGGACATGCTGGAGTTCAATATTCTCCTAGGACCACAAGTCCAGTGGAGATTCAGAAGTGAAATTCTCCTGAGAATAAGTAAGCCAATTACTAAGCTATACTTGCACCCAGAATAATGGAATTCTCAGAATATTGGCATTTCCAATGTTCATACTTGAAATTTTGCTCTTAACTCTTGTAAAGGAAAATTTTATGCAGCAAAATGAAATGGTTCTCATCCAGAATGATTACAATATCATCATGAATAGATGGTAACAATTTGGGAAGATTGTTCATGAAGGTTGTTTTAAGGGAGTGATCCCTTAAAAAAGCAGAGGTTACTGCCCTCATCTCCGCATGTCCTCCCAAAGGAGAGTATACTAACTATTTCTTTGAGACTTTTTAACGTTTTGTACTGTAAGTAATGTCAGTTAAAAATTATTCTCCGGGAAGACTGAATAAGCATAAAAATGGCAACGATGATTTAATGACCTAAATAGGTCATGTATTTCTAAATATATTCTTTAAGGCTTTTATGCAGGTATGCAAGGATGGAGGTTTTTTTGTTTGTTTGTTTTTCATTCTTTGAATTAGAGTTAGTAAGAAGTTCCTGTTAGCTCCTCCAAAATCAGAATGACACAATCATTTGTGACACATCAATTGTGATATTGTTATAGCCTTTTTTTTTTTTTTAATTGTGATTTGGGTGAAAGTTTACAAAGCAAATTCACTTTCCATAGAGCATTTCACATACACTTTGTTTCATGGCATTGACTACAATTTACCGGAATGGAACAGCTCCACTCCCACTTCTTTTTGATAGTTACCTCTTCCCTGTGTCCATCCCTCCACTCACTGCTGCCTCCTGAGCTGTTTTCCTGTGCATACACAACATGCTGTATTGTTTTAAACAACCACATTAATATCTTCTATCTCCTATGATTGTTCTCTCCAAGGAATGTATTTACCTCAGGAAAATGTTCAACTCATATGTCTGTCTTTTGTTTGGCTGGAAACCGCAGTTGTGGGTTCAATTCAAGACCTGAAGGGCAGCTAGGGGCCATAATCTTAGTGGTTCCGCCAGGCTCTATCAAACCAACAAACCTGGTTCCCTTTTTCCAAATGATGGAAAGTTTGAGTTTTGCTCCACATTGTTCTCCCTCTCTATCCAGGTTCTCCTCCATAGATCCCCTTCTGAGTGGTTGACAGTGGTAGCCAGGCACCATCTAGTTCTTCTGGTCTCATAGTCTTATAGGCTAAGGATAGCATGGTGTATCAGTCGCTTGGATTAATTGTTTCCATAAATGTTTGGTTTTCCTCATTCTTATTTGCTCTGGATGAGGAGAGACTCATTGTTGCATCTAGATGGCTGCTTGCAAGCTTTAAAGGTCCCAGTCACTACTTGCTAAAGTAGGAGGTGGAACAATGTTTTGTGTAGTATGTTACGCCAATTGAGCTTGATATCCCCTGCAACTATGGTCCTGAGCCCACAGGTTCAACTATTTTCTCTGTCTGGGTAGCTGGCTGTGACAAAGATGTGACTACAAACTTGCCCCTTGTCAACTCTACTATAACCTGAGAATTCTTATAGAACATATATATTCACTTGTAGAACAATTGTCTGCCAACTCTATACATGGTCTTGGGTACACTCCCTGCTGCATAGACATTCATAATAGTTCAGCCTGTCCACTCATCTAACAACCTCTATACCCATGTTTGCCTTCACTGATAATACAGTACTGTATGTGCAAAAGGGTTAATCTTTGTTGTCTGTAACTCCCATGTACCTCCTTATGTCTTCCTCTTCCTCAGTGCCACCATGTTGATCACTTACATTTGGTACATTGCCTTTCTATTCACCCAAATCAGTTCTTATCTTTACCTGTCTAACATTGTTCCCTCCCCTCTCCCTCCCACCCCTTGTAAACAATTAAAATTTCCTTCCATAGATAAACCTTTCTTTGACTTTCACAATAACAGACTAATAAAATACTTGTCCTTCTGCGACTGACTACTTCACTCAGCATAATGTCCTCCAAGTTTATCCACAGTATGTGGTATGACTAAGTAACCATAACCCTGAGTGAACCATTTTAAAAAATATGTCAGAGTATATAGTAACCCCGTACCTGCTGAAAACTCTCTAAACATGAATAAGATTCTAAATTTTCCCAGGGCTGCTTCCAGCTCCTAGTTCCAACCACAATCCCCACACCTTGTTGTCTTCACTGCAGCCACACTGCCTTCCTGGCCATCCTTCAAGCATGCCAATCATGGTCCATCCTAGATCCTTTGCAATAGATATTCCCTCAGCCTGGAACGATGTTTTTCCCAATACCAGCATGGCTGCCTCTCTCACTTCATTCAAGTCAGAACTCAGATCAAATATCATCTCTTTAGATATTCCTCCCTTGACTACCTTTCTTAAAAACAACTTCTGCCCATGTACTAGGTCCTTGCATTATGCAAAGTGTTAGTGGTTGACCTAAATATTAGTGGCTTGAACCGACTCAGTGGTGCCATAAAAGAAAGGCCTGGAGATCTACTTTTGTTAAGATTATAGTGAAGAAAATTCTAAGGAACTATTTTACTTGGTAACACAAGGGGTCACCATGATTCACAATCAGTTTAATGGGTTTGCTTTTGGTTGTAGCCCTTAAACTGTTTCATTTTCTCTGTACTATTTCTCACTACTTGCCTCCAAATTCTAGGATCATGTGTTGTTTGTTGGTTTACTGATTTCTTAATTTAGAAACAGTAATTTGTTCATTCAGTATTTTATCTTCAGCACATAAAGTACTCTTAATAGGTAGCTATTGAGTGAATAAGTGAGTGATCCATCATAAAAAGTGTCTTGTAGGAATTACTATCTCTGTATATGGATGAAAAATTGTTTTTACTGCATTTTTTATGCACATAACAGTCTCTCTACGTTTGTTTGACAATCATGTGCCCCCCCACACACACACACACTCTGAATTTTTTTGCAAGGGTACATTGCTAATTTTTTTTACAGAAACATGTAAAAAAATGGCATAGGAGGGCTGACAAAAATTCCTCACAGCAATGGGTAAGGTTAGCAAGCAAACCTAGAAAGTGCATGCTATCTGTATAAAATCATGGTATGTTGGATAATTAATCTACACACAGATAGGAGCTGGCAATGCCTGAAAATGAATCCAGTTACATAAGTCTTCAAAGCCTGAGAGGTTTGTACCACTGCACAATAATAGAAACACCACTGTATACACACACACACACAAACATACTACACTCTGAGATTTATAGAATGTCCTTAGAAAGAAGGAAGAAATCAAAGTCTAATTTATATGAAATCAGAAAAGTTTCATGGAGGGCAAAACCTTTAGAATGGCTTTGATGAAAAGTGGACTTTTGACAGGTGCTAGAAAGTGGAACTCTGATGACATAGTGCCTAAAGCATTTGACTGCTAACCAGAAGATTGGTGGTTCATATCCTCCAACCATTCCGTGGAAGCAAAACTGGGCAATCTACTTAAGTAAAGATTTACCACCTCAGAAACCCAAAGGGGGTTGCTATAAGTCAGAATTGACTCTATGGCAGTGAGTTTTTTTTTTGTTTGTTTGTTTGTTTTGTTTTGTTTTTAAAAAAAGAGGGCTATGGAGTTCCTGGGTAGTGCATGTAATTAACACTCTTGACTGTTAAATGAAATTTGGAAATTTGTACATGCCCAGAGGTTACTGGCAATCTGCTTGTAAAACTATCAGCCATTAAAAACTCTAGAAGGACAGTTCTACCCTGACACACACATGCGGTCACCATGAATAAGAGTCAACTCAGTGGCCACTGTTTTATTATTAAAAAGGGATGTAAGGATAGAAATATGAGCAAAATTATAGGGAGAATAGGGGTGAGTCTGGTGAACACTGGTAGGTTTGATTAACAAAACCAAGTAATGGTTTGTAAATGGTAGGGAATAAAGCTGTTCACTTCATATCCAAGGAGCCTAGAAACAATATATGTTTTTCATATATTGTCTTTCCAATTGCTACAATGTTTCCCTGGCCTCAACCTAGTCTTGCTATTCTCAGTCTTGTTTCATCCTAGCCTTTGTTTCTAGGGCCTTATTTTCTTATTCGCTTTCTTGCTCTATTGAAAGATGATTTTTTTTTTTTTTTTAATGTCATATCATATGCCAAGATTGAAGAACTAAAAGGAACAAATTGCATGCTCATTTGCACACTCAGTTGTGTCTGTTCTGAGGGTGGTGTTAGTTATTGTAGTGGCAGGTATTGTTTGTACAGAAATAAGTGGGTATTTACATAAGTTTATACAGCCCCAGGGTTACAGGTGAGGAAAGAAAATGCTGGGATGCGCAGAGTAGCAGGCCAGAAGAGCAGAAGGAAGGGGATAAAATCCAGGAAGCCAGAGAGAAGAGCAATTAGCTGAAGGGATTAGGTGAGGAGGGGAATCTCAGGCCTGCCCAGAGTAGCGGCCAGAAGAACAGGAAAAAGGGGATAAAAGCCTTGAAACTGGACAGAAGAGCAGTCAGCCCCAGGGTTACAGGTGAGGAGAGACAAAGCAGGGATGCCCAGAGTAGCAGGCCGGAAGAACAGGAGAAAGGGGATTAAAAGCCAGGAAACCAGACACAGGAACAGTCACCCACAGGGACCCAGGTGGGGGGGGGGTACGAGAGGTCTCCAACAGCAGGACAAACTTGTCTGTTGGTTTGTCCTACTGTGGTGACATGCAGACTTGAGTTTTGAGGCTGAGTCCCTGTTGTTTAAAACCCAGCGAGATGCACCTGGTGCACAGGTAACAGCCCAGCTTATAGACTGAGACAGACTAGGAAGAAGGAAGAGGCCGTCCACTTCTCAAAGAATTGGCCA
>NW_006921912.1:4050042-4060343 GCF_000298275.1 Orycteropus afer afer | reverse complement strand
AGCAGGGATTGTGGGGCTGGCGCGGGATCGGGCAGTGTTTCGTTCTGCTGTGCATGGGGTCACTATGAGTCAGAAATGACTCGACAGCACTTAACAACAACAACAACCTACAGAAGGAATTGGGTTTGGGAATCATTTATTTTTTCATAGGATCCTTGCATATACAAACTTCCTTATTTTACTTAAACATGAAAGGTAAAAGGCTTTCAATGCTTATCAAAATAAACAATATAATACTTTAATATTCTCTTACTAAAGGGAAAAAGAATTAAGAAAAATGATCTAACAATAATATTAATAAGAACAACACAATGATGAAACCTTCATAGAAGGTACCATGTGATACTAATATTCAGAGAATATAAGAATTTGGTTCACAGGGTACTTTAAAAAAAATGCTTGTTTTGCTGTTTTTGAAAATGTACACAGGGAAACATACACCAAATCTTCAATTCCTACCTGTACAATTCAGTGACATTGATGACATTCTTTGAGTTGTGCAACCATTCTCACCCTCCTCCATTAACGAAGACTCGCTGCCCTCCATGTTTCTTATCTCACTTTCAAGTTTGTTGTTGTCAATTTGATCCCATATAGACAGATATTTTAAAAAGCACAATACTTATAGCAAATTTTTTTTTTTTTTACTAATTAAACTGAACTATTATTTGGTTTTAAGAAAATTTGAAGATAACAGTTTTGGTTTAAAGTTTAAAGATGACATTTTAGACAATCAGACAAGGATGAGTTTGGGCTTGAACAGTTACTAGTTCTGTGAACTTGGAAAATTTATACAAACTCATTTGTAAAATAAATAATTGTAATAATAATAATATTACCTTTAATATTAGCTTTGTAATTTAGAACAAGTATTTATTTAACTTTTCTCTGTTTCTATCTGCCTTTCATTTTCTGCCTTTCAGACCATATGCATAATTTAAAATAAAGTCACTTTCAAGTGGTTAAAATGATAAGGAAATTAGATTTTATATATATGTAAATGACTATATATAATGCATAATATAGTATATAATTTATATAAAATATACCGCATATAATAAAACATTATATATATTATACATAATAAGTCTCAGGAACAATGAATATATGTATAAAATGTCTTTGCCGTTGTACCTGATGCATTTAGATGTTCAATAGATGCTGCATGCAGCACATTCTGCTATCAGTATTCCTTTTCCTTGGTTTATTTCAGCACATACAAAGGTTTCCACTTCCAGCATTGCTCTTCCACTATCTCCAGTTGGGCCTAATTCCTCTCACTTGTGAGTGAAAGCATGAGTCAAAGCAAGTTTCAAAATGAGAAACGTAGACAGGAAAAGCTTTGAGGAAATTGAAGCTTTCTGTGATGCAGAATTGGATGGTGAGTGAAAAAATTAAAAAAAAAAAAAAAAAACTAAGTATAAAGAGGAAATTAAAGAGATGTCAATATTAACTTTCAAGAGAACACATTGTTGTAGATAGAAAACCAAAAAATACATTGCCGTTGTTCTGCACAAAGTTTTTTTAAAGTTTATTGAATAGCAGAGGATTATTACTCTGTTGTAAAATTTAGAAATAATAACCATTTTGTCTCCACATATTAAGGTTAGGCTTCTGCAATTAAAAAAAAAAAAAAAGTATTATGTTATAGCAGAAGCTAAACCTTAATATGTGGAGACAAAACAGTTATTACTTCTAAATTTCACAACAGAGTAATAAAAACTGAGGCCAAATGAAGCATTGCTATCTTGATAAAGATTTCAATTAAATGATTTTAGTCTTTGTTTTCAAACTTTCAAATTGTGTGTGGGTTTGAAATTATGCTGTTCATCAGCTATTGAATCACTAATTTCTGTCAAATGACAATGTTTGCCTGACAAGAATTTTTTCACCAAAACCCAAAGCTATCATAACTGGGAGAAGAATGTATTCCAGAAATCATTCTTTGGGAATTGAATTTATCCATGAGGGGTTAACAGAGCACCCAGGAGTCCTCAGGTTCACACCTCCATGTATTATTTCTTCAGTCATTTTTTCTTGATAGATCTCTGCTACTCTGAATATATATATATATATATATATATATGTTGTTGTTATGTGCCGTCAAGTTGGACTGACTCATAGCGACCCCTTCTTGGGTTTCTGAGGCAGTATCACTATGGAAGTAACCTTCCTTCTGAAGAGTGGCTGGTGGGTTTGAACCGCCAGCTTTCTTGTTAGCAGTCAAGTGCCTATATATATATATACATATATATATATATATATATACACACCAATCATAAGTTGTTAGCTGTTCTTATCCCAGTTTCTACTGAAAAAAAAAAGGTACATTCCAAATCCAGGGCCACAAGTTTTGTTGTTGAGCAACTAGTAATAGATTTATTTATTGTTGGTTTTGGCTGTGGTGAAGTTGGTTCTGAGTCAGTAGTGAACCAAACGGCAGAACAAAACATTGTCCTGTTCTGAGGCATCCTCACAATCATTGTTTTGTTTGAGCCCGTTGTTTCAGCCACTGTGCCAATCCCTCTTGTGGAAGATCTTTTTCTTTTTCACTGACTCTCAACTTTACAAAGCTTGATGGACTCCAGGGAGTAGTCATTCCTGATAGCATGCCCAAGTGACTTGAGATGAAGTCTTGCCATCCTTGTTTCTAAGGAACATTCTTCCGAGACTGATGTGTTCTTTTGGCAGTCCATGGTACATTCAATATTCTTTACCAATATCATAATTTAAGTGTGTCAATCTTTTTTTATCAGCATTCCTTATGCAAGTTTTTGCTTTCATATGAGGTAACTGAAAATATCGTGTCTTGGTTCAGGTATACCTTAGTCCTCAAAGTGACATATTTGCTTTTAACATTTTAAACAGTTTTTTTTTTTTTTTTTTTGTCTCTTTTTCACAGCAGTTTTTCTCAGTGTTATCAAAATAAACAATATAATACTTTAATATTCTCTTATTAAAAAGGAAAAAGAATTAAGAAAAATGATCTAACAATAATATTAATGAGAACAACACAATGATGAAACCTTAATAGAAGGTACCATGTGATATTCATGTTCAGAGAATATAAGGATTTGGTTCAAAGGGTGAACATTTTGCTTGCATGCACGATCATTGTAGATTCAAGTAAAATGAAATTCTTGACAACTTCAACATTTTCTCCATTTATCATGATGTTGTTAGTCCAGTTTTGAGGTTTTATTTTTATGTTGAGGTGTAATCCATACTGAAGACTGGGGTCTTTAATCTTCACCGGAAAGTAATTCAAGTCATATTCTCTTCCAGAAACCAACGTTGTGTCATCTCTAAATCACAGGTTGTTAATAAGTGCTTCTCTAATCCTGATTCTACATTCTTCTTCATCTAGTCCAACTTGGATTATTTGCTCCACATACAGATTGAATAATTACAGTGAAGGGATGCAACCTTGATGTACACCTTTCTTGATGTTAAATCACACAGTATTTCCTTGTTATGTTCAAATGACTGCATCTTAGTGTGTGGACATATTCCTTATGAACAAAATTAACTGTACTTGAACACTAATTCTCTGCAATATTGTCCACAATTTGTAATAATTCACATAGTCAACACCTCTCCACAGACAATAAAACATAGATAAAGTATATGTTATACTTCACTTCCAGCTTCCAGCCAAGACTGAATGTACTTTCTGCCATCAGAAAGTCTATTCATCATTGCAGAAATTCATGCTGAATTCAGAAAAGGACACTCAATGAGGAATATACACATATATATATATATGTATATAGTTATTGTTGGTGTTGTTGTTGTTATGCACCATCGAGTCGGACCTGACTTATAGCGACCCTTCCTTGGGTTTCCGAGGTGGTATCAATACAGAAGTAGATTGCCCAGCCTTCTTTCTGAGGAGTGGCTGGTGGGTGTGAACTGCCAGTCTTCTGGTTAGCAGTCAAGTGTCTTAGGCACTACGCTACCAGAGCTCCTAGTATATATTATACACACACACACACACACACACAATATATATATAAGAGAGGAAAGAATGTGTGAGAAAGAGGAATGAAGAAAGAGAGAGATTAATTTTAGGAAAGAATGTGTGAGAAAGAGGGAATGGAAAGAGAGAATTTATTGGTCCTTTTTCTCTGGAGAGCCCTGACTAATACAACTACATATTTTATTTATATATAATTCTAAAATATTCAATTATATTGACAAAATGCTGTTCAGTCTTGTCATCAGGTCAGGATTGGTGTGGAGATAGCCTGGAAACAGGCAAGTGGGAACTTTTTGGGATGTTGGAAATATTTTGCATCTTGAATTTGGTATTTATGTAGGTACATATATGTACTTACACAACTATGTAAACTTCACTTAAAATGAGTGCAGTTTGCCATATGTATATTATGCTATAATTGAGTTTATTTGAACCATGAGATAAAACATAAAATAACAACAATAATTTACAAAAAATATAAGATACATAATTCCCAATTAAAAAAAAAAAAAAAAAAACTTGTCCTTAGAACATATGGAATAAAGTTCAACTGAATTAAAAATAAGGGAAAAGCAAATTAAAGTGTCACCAAAATACCATTCCTCAATTATTAAGTTGGCCAAAATAACAAGAACAAAAGAATCCTTGACCACTAGTATGATGATGAGACTGTTGGTAAAAAGTTGCTATTGTTCATATTTGGTGGGGATATAAATGATTACAACCACACGTAAAGGGGAAGTTGGCAGTATTGGACAGCACTGTGTATGCTTGCCATTAGATCCAGCAACACCTCTCACCCTAATGACCCAGAACAAATAGCTCCATTAATATGAAAATACATAGCATAGCTTTTTTTTTTTTTTTTACAATATTGTTTGTAGTGGCAAAACATTAAAGATACAATAAATGTTCAAATATTAGAAATTATTTGAACAAATTGTAGTACACCTATCAATAAGGATTTTGACTTTTGGCTTCATTTTAATTATTTATATAATCAATAAAAAGAAATATAATGAGGAAAATCTCAAAAAATGGAGGATAAGCAGAAAATGAACTTAATTAATTATATTTTGAATTAATAAGGAGCTCTGGTGGCAGAGTGCCTAAGGCATTTGACTGCAAACCAGAAGTCTGGTGGTTCAAACCCACCAGTAACTCATCAGAAGGAAGATTGGGCAATCTTCTTCTGTAGAGATACCACCTCAGAAACCCAAGGAGGGGCCACAATGAATTGGAAATGACCTGATGGCAGTGAGGTTTTTCTTTTTTTTTAATAGTGATAAAAATTACTTCAGATTAGAACTTTGTACACATTATTAAAAAAAAAAAAAAAAGTTTTTTTAAACTATTGCAGACCTTGATGAATATTGTTCTTTGCTCTGTTATGGGTTAAAAAAGGACTCAAATTGGTGATCTCAGTTTTCATCCTAAGAAAATAGAAAAAAAAATATATAAGAAACATTCAAATTAAATCACAGTGACATACCACTAAGCCGTTGTCATCTTGTCAATTCCAACTCATAGTGACACTATATGACAGATAAAATTGCCCCATTTGGGTTCCAGAGTTTAGAGAAGCAGAATATCACCTCTTTCCCTGCAGAGCTGTTGTTGGATTTAAACTACTAATCTTTCAGTGGAGCACTTAACCACTGAACCACCAAGGCTTCTTGAGGACACGTGATGTAATCACTCTTTTTACACAAATGCTCATCACAACTTTATTCATTATTATCCCAAACTGGAAAGAACCCAATGTCTATTGACAGGTAAATAGATAAATTTACTGTAATATATGCATACAATGGAAAACCATTTCACAATTAAAAAAAAAAAAAAGAATTACCTCTTACCTCTTTATACATGCAACAACATGGATGAATTCCAAAATTACTAAGATAATATGAGTGAAATAAGTCTTATATACTCTATAATTTAATTTGTTTAACATTATTGAAAATAAAAATTTATCTTCAGCAACAGAAAGTAGATCACTGTTTGCCTGGGATGTGGGGAGCCTGGAAGTGTGGGAGGAAGGAATTACAAAGGGACATGGGGAAACAGAGGTTATGGATATATGTATTGTATTGGTTGTGTTGATGGTTTCAGGGATTTATACATGTCAACACTTAAGAAAGTGTACATGGTTAACAAAAGTAAGAAATAAAAGGAGACTGCAGTGTGGATTACACCTCGATATAAAGAAAACAAAAATCCTCACAACTGGACCAATAAGCAGCATCATGATAAATGGAGAAAAGTTTGAAGTTGTCAAAAACTTAATATTGCTTTGTTCTATAATCAGTGCCAATGGAAAGAGCAGTCAAGACATCAAAAGATGTTTTGCATTGGGCAAATCTGTTGCAAAAACTTCTTTCAGGTGCTGAAGAGCAAAGATGTCTCCTTGGAGACTAAGACGCGCCTGTCCCAAGCCATCGTATTTTCAATCACCTTATGTGCATGTGAGAGCTGGACATTGAATAAGGAAGAATGAAGAGTTGATGCTTTTGAATTATGGTGTTGGCAAAGAATGCTGAAAATACCATGGACTTCTAAAAGAACTAACAAATATATCCTGGAAGAAGTGCTGCTGGAATGCTCCTTCAAAGCAAGAATGGCCAGACTTCATCTCACCTACTTTGGTCATGTGGTCAGAGGGGACTATTCTCTGGAGAAGGATGTCATGCTTAGTAAAGTAGAAGGTCAACAAAAGAGAAGAAGGCCCTCGACAAGATGGATTGACACAGTGGCTGCAATGATGGGCTTGGGCAGAGTAGGGGTTGTGAGGCAAGACCACGTAGTGTTTTGTTCTGCATACACAGGGTCACTATGAGTCAGAGACAACTTGACAGCACCTAACAACTACAACATCAATAACATCACACACAAGTAAAATTTTGCTGAAGATAATTAAAAAATGATTGCAGCAGTATATTGACAGAGAACCGCCAGAAATCCAAGGTGAATTCAGAAGAGAACATGAAATGAGAGATATCTTTGATGGTGACAGATGGATGTTGGCTGAAAGTAATTAATACTAGAAAAATGTTTACTTGTGTTTTATTGACTATGCAAAGACATTTGATTATGTACATCATAACAAATTATGGATAGTATTGTGAAGAATTGAAACTCAGAACACTTAATTGTGCTCATGAGGAACCTGTACATACACCAAAAGGCTGCCATTCAAACAGAACAATAGATTACTGCATGGTTTTAAAACAGGAAGTTTGCCTGTAAGGATTGTATCTTTTCACCATATTTGTTTAATCTGTATGCTGAACAAATAAGCTGGGAAGGTGGGCTGTATGAGGAAGAATGTGGCATGAAGAGTGGAGGAAGAATCATTCACAATCTGCAATGTGCAGATGACATAACCTTGCTTGCTGAAAATGAAGCAGACTTGAAGCACTTAGTGGTGAAACCAAAGACTACAGTCTCCAGTATGGATTACACTTCAACATAAAGAAAACAAAAATCCTCACAACAGGGCCAATAAACAACATGATAAATGATAAATGGAGAAAGGACTGAAATTGTCACCTGGAAGTAGTAGGTAAGAAATCAGATGTCATATTGCCCTGCGCAAATCTGCTGCAAAAGATCTCTTTAAAGTGTAAAAAAGCAAAGATGTCACTTTGAAGACTAAGGTGCTCCTGACCCAAACCATCATATCTTCAATAGTCTCATATGCATATGAAAGCTGGATGACGAATAAAGAAGATTGAAGAAGAGTTGATGCATTTGAATTGTGGCATAGGCAATGACAGAAAATACGATGGACTGCCTGAAGAATGAACAAACCTCTCCTTGAGGAAGTGCTGCCTGAATTCTCCTTAGAAGTGAGAATAGCCAGACTTCATCTTACTTTGGTCATGTTGTCAGAAGGGAACAGATCGTATAGAAGCATATCATACTTGGTAAAGTAGAGGGTGAGCAGAAAAGGCCAAAACCCTCAATGAATTGGATTGATGCAATGGCTGCAACTGTGGGCTGAAGCATGGTGAGGATTTGTGATGATGGTACAGGACTGAGCAGCATTTCTTTCTGTTGTACACAGGGTCACTGTGAGTCTTGGCTGACTCTATGACACCTAACAACAACAATCAATCCCCAGATATGAACTAGTCTAGAGAGCCATAGTTCTTAAAATGAAAAGGAGTCTGGCTTACCTTGAGAAAGTACCCAACTATACTGCCAAAAGTTTGTACTGTTAATATTTCTCCCAGCCTTCCTGAAAGGAAACCTACTGCCTTATACCATGGTGACTGTGCATTGGTGAAAATAAAACAATCAGACATTTTTTGGGGAGTTCTGGACACTGTTTTTAACTGACACTATTGCAGGAAACTCAAAATGTTACTGTGGTTCACTAGTCAGAGTAGGAACTTATGGAAGTCAGGTGATCAATAGAGTTTTACCTCAAGTCCATCTCACAATGGGTTTAGTGTTTATCCAAACCTATCCTGTGGTTCTGTCTCCAATTGTGCAAAGCATACTTTTAAATAGACAGTAGCTGGCATAATTCCCACTTTGTTTCCCAGACCTGTGGATTGAGAACTGTTACGGTGGGAAAGATACAAGATAAATCATTAGAAATGTCTCTACTAGGAATACTGTTTACCAAAAGCAATACCACATTTCTAGAAGGATTGCAGAGATTAGTGCCACCATGAATGACTTGAAGGATGTGTTCATATCCTATCACATTCTCATCACATCCACATACAATTCACCTATTTGGACTTCAAAGAAAATAGTTGGATCTTGAGGATGACATTGCACCAGCATAAGCTTAACAAAGCAGTGATTCCAATTACAGCTGCTATTCCTTATGTGCTTTCATTGTTTGAGAAAATGAATACCTCTCTTGGTACCTAACACTCACACAGCTATTATTGTAGCAAATACTATATGTTATTATTGTTATTAGGTGCCTTCAAGTTGTCTCTGACTCATAGAAACACTATATACAGCAAAACAAAACACTACCCACTATACTCACAATCCTTGTTATACCTGAGCCCATGGTTGCAGCCACTGCGTCAATCCATCTTGTTGAGGGTCTTCCCCTTTTCCGTTGACCCTCCACTCTACCATGCATGATATCCTTCTCCAGGGGATGGTCCTTTCTTACAACATGACCAACATAGGTGAGATGAAGTCTGGCCATTCTTGCTTCCCAGGAGCACTCCGGCTGCACATCTCTCAAGACAGATTTCCTAGTTCTTTTAGCAGTTCATGGTACTTTCAGCATTCTTCACCAACAACATAACCCCAAAGCATTGACTCTTCTTCGGTCTTCCTTATTCAGTGTGCTGCTCCCATATTCATAAGAAGTGATTGAAAATACTGTGGCTTGTGTCAGGCGCACCTTAGTCTCCAAGGAGACATCTTTGCCCTTTAGCACTTGAAAGAGGTCTTTTGCAACAGATTTGCCCAATGCTATACATCATCGGATATCCCGACTGCTGCTTCCATTGGTGTTGATTGTAGAACCAAGTAATACAAAGCCCTTGACAACATCAATCTTTTCTCCATTTATTGTGATGCTGCTTATTGGTCCAGTTGTGAGTACCTTTGTTTTCTTTATATTGAAGTGTAATCCATGAAGCAGACTGTAGTCATTAATCTTCATCAGTAAGTGCTCCAAGTCATCCTCACTTTCAGCAAGCAAAGTTGTGTTGTCAGTGTATCACAGGTTGTTAATGACTCTTCCTCCAATCCTGATGCCACATTCTTCTTCATATAGCCCAGGTTCTCAGATTATTCACTCAACCCTGATGCACTTCCTTCTTGATTTTAAACCATGCAGTGTATCCTTGTTCTGTTCAAATGACAGCTTCTTGGTCTATGTACAGGTTCCTTATAAGTACAATTAAGTATTCTGGAATTCCCATTTTTCTCAAGGTTATTGATAATTTGTTAAGATCCACACAATCAAATGCTTTTGCATAGTTACTAAAACACAAGTAAACATGTTTCTGGAATTCTTTCCTTTTAGCCAAGATCCATCTTATATTTTCCACATCCTCTTCTGAATCCAACTTGCATTTCTGGAAGTTCTCTGTAAATATACTGCTTCAACTGATTTTAAATTATCTTCAGTAAGATTTTACTTAGGGAGCTCTGGTAGCATAGTGCCTAAAACACTTGACTGCTAACCAGAAGGCTGGTGGTTCAAACCCACCAGCCACTCCTTGGAAGGAAGGTTGGGCAATCTACTTTCGTAGTGATACCGCCTCAGAAACCCAAGGAGAGGTCGCTATGGGTCGGGGCCGGCTCGATGGCACATAACAACACAACAACAGTG
>NW_006921912.1:4047178-4049942 GCF_000298275.1 Orycteropus afer afer | reverse complement strand
AACCAGAAGGCTGGTGGTTCAAACCCACCAGCCACTCCTTGGAAGGAAGGTTGGGCAATCTACTTCTGTAGTGATACCACCTTGGAAACCCAAGGAGTGGTCGTTATAAGTCGGAGCTGACTCAATGGCACATAACAACAACACGACAAGATTTTACTTGTGTGAGATGTTAATAATATTATTTGATAATTTCCGCATTCTGTCGGATCATCTTTCTTTGGAATGGGTACAAATATGGATCTTTTCAAGACAGTTGGCCAGGTAACTGCCTTCCAAATCCCTTGGCATAGCTGAGTGAGTGCATCCAGTGCAACATCCATTTGTTGAAACATCTCAAGGGGTATTTCATCAATTCCTGGAGCCTTATTTTTTTATCTTACTTATTTATTTATTTTGTCTATTCCTTCGGTGAAGCCTTGACTTCTTTCTTCAATACCATTGGTTCTTGATCATATGCCACCTCCTGAGATGGCTGAACATCGACCAATACTTTTTGGCACAATGACTCTGTGTATTGCTTCCATCTTCTTTTGATGTTTCTTACATCATTCAATATATTGGCCATAGAATATTTCAGTATTGCAACTTAAGGCCTAATTCTTTATTCATTTCTTTCAGCTTGAGAAAGGCTGTGTTTGTTTTTCCCTTTTGGTTTTCTAACCCCAGGGCTTTGCACATTTTATTATAATAATTGGCTTTGTCACCTCAAGCTGCTCTTTGAAATTTTCTGTTCACATGTTTCATCTTGTCATTTCTTCCATTGGCTTTAGCTTCTCTTTGCTCCAGGGCAAGTTTCAGAGTCATTTCTGACGTCCATTTTGGTCTTTTCTCCCTTTCCTAAATTTTTTATTACCTTTTGCTTTCTTTATGGATGATGTTCTTAACGTCATCCCACAATTCCTCTGATTTTCCATCATTGGTGCTCAATGCATGAAATCTATTCTTTAGATGGTCTCTAAATTCAGGAAATATATAACCAAGGTCATATTTTGGCTCTTGTGGACTTCTTTTAATTATCTTCAGCTTTGACTTGAACTTGCATATGAACACTTGATGGTATGTTCCATGGTCAAGTCTTGGCCTTGTTTTGGCTGAAGATATTGAGCTTCTCCATTGCCTCTTGCTACAGATGTAGTCAATCTGATTTCTGTGTACTCCATCCAGTGAAGTCCACATGTATAGCTACCATTTGTGCTGTTGAAAAAAGGTATTTGCTATGAATAAGTTGTTAGTCTTGTAAAATTCTATCATGCGATCTCCAGCATTATTTCATAAACCCAAATTTTCCAACTACTGGTGATTCTTTTCTTTGTTTCCAACTTTTGCATTCTCATCACCAGTGATAATCAGCACATTTTGATTGCATGTTCAGTAAATTTCAGACTGCAGAAGTTGGCAAAAAAAATCTTCAATTTATAATAGTAGTATTAACTGATCTTCCTTGTAGGTGTATAAATATTATCCTATCACGGACAACATTGTACTTCAGGATAAGTCTTGGAAAGTTCTTTGTGATGATGAATGCCATGCCATTCCTCTTCAGCTTGTCATTCTCAGCATAGTAAATCACTTGGTTGTCTGATTCAAAATGGGCAAAGCCAGTCCATTTCAGTCCACTAATGCCTAGGATATCAATCTTTATGCATTCCATTTTCAGTTTTTACAACTTCCAATTTTCCTAGATTCATACTTTGTACAATCTATGTTCCAATTATTAATCTTTGCAGCTGCTTCTTCTCATTTTGAGCCTTACCATGTCAGCAAATGGAGGTCCCAAATGCTCTACTTTATTCATATCATTAAAGTTAATTCTAGGAGCTCTGGTAGCATAATGCCTAAGCACTTGATTGCTAACCAGAAGGCTGATGGTTCAAACCCACCAGCCAGTCCTTGGAAGGAAGATGGGGCAATCTACTTCCGTAGTGATATTGCCTTGGAAACCCAAGGAGGAGTCGCTATGAGTCAGGGTTGACTCGATGGCACATAACAACAACAACAACAAAGTCAATTCTACTCTGATGAGGCAGTTCTTTCCCAGTCGTATTTTGAGTGCCTTCCAACCAGAGGGGCTCATCTTCCAGCACTGTAACAGACAGTGTTTCAGGGCTATTCGTAAAGTTTTCCAGTAATATATCAAACAGTGTTTCAGTGCTTTCACAGGTTTTCCCTGGCCAATTCTTTCAGAATTGGATGGCTTCTTCCTCCTTCTGAGTCTGTCTCAGTCTGGAAGCTCTGCTGAAACCCATCCACCATGGGCAACACTGCTAGCCTTTGAAACACTGGTGGCACAGCCTCCAGCCTCATGGCAACACATAAACCATCATATTATGACAAATGACCAACAAGTTAGTGTATCTTAGCTGTTCCAAAACCCTCCATTCACTTCTTGGCCTTCCCCTTTACCTATACCTGGCCATTGGCTCTGGTTTCCCACTTCCTGCCTGGGACTCCCTCTCCCCTTACCTGTATCTGGCTGCCAATCCCTGGCTTCTAGCTTCTTGTCTGGGTGCTCTATACATATATACTATATACCATATACTATGGTATATCTGTATACTGTATATACTATAGGAGCTCTGGTAGCATAGTGTCTAAGGCATTTGACTGCTGACCAGAAGCCTGGCAGTTTAAACCCACTGGCCACTTCTCAGAAGGAAGGTTGGACAATCTACTTCTGTAGTGATACTGCCTCAGAAACCCAAGGAGGGTCTCTATGAGTCAGGTCTGACTTGATGACAGTGAGTTTGGTTTTGGAATTTGGTTG
>NW_006921912.1:4046554-4047077 GCF_000298275.1 Orycteropus afer afer | reverse complement strand
TTAAAAAAAATGTAAAAAAAACCCTCACTGTTTTCAAGTCAGATCTGACTCATAGCAACCCCTCCTTGGGGTTCTGAGATGGTATCACTACAGAATTAAGTTGCCCAATCTTCCTTCTGAGGAGTGGTCAGTGAGATCCAAAGCCTTCTGATTAGTAGTCAAATGCCTTAGGCACTCCACCACCAGTATATACTGTGTGTGTGTATGGGTGTGTGTGTGTATGTTGTTGTTGTTGTTATGTGCCGTCAAGTTGAACCTGACTCATAGTGACCCCTCCTTGGGTTTCTGAGGCAATATCACTACGGAAGTAGATTGCCCCATCTTCCTTTCAAGGAGTGGTGGTGGGTTTGAACCTCCAGCCTTCTGGTTAGCAGTCAAGTCTTTAGGCACTATGCTACCAGAGCTCCCATGTATGTGTATATGTATATGTATATATGATATATAACAGGTGTTCTGGTAGTCTTTACTATTATGTATATAATATATAATATATATATACATATATACATATATATATATATAT
>NW_006921912.1:4033938-4046242 GCF_000298275.1 Orycteropus afer afer | reverse complement strand
TATATCATCTATACTCTATATACTTTATACTCTATACATAATGATAAAGACCACCAGAGCAGTTTACTTTTATTTATCAAAGCCAGCAATACATCTGCACTGTTATATGTGAGATGCAAGAACCCTGATTACCTTTCTCTTCCATGAGATAAGCAACAAAGATTCTGCCTGACCACTGTATACAGACATGCTGAAGGAATTTCCAACCAACCATAGGCCTACTGATTTTAGAAAAAGAAAGCTGTCAGAGTGTCCAGTCTATCATCTAACCTACAGATTTTGGAGTAGCCTGCCATCACTATTGTATGAACCATTCATTTAATATAAATATCTCTCTGTATCTCTGTTAAGTAGAGGGCAGAATAAAAGCAGTATATATATGATAGAGGGATATAGAGAGTGTAGGAGAGAGAGAGAGGGGGGAAGAGAGAAAGAGAGAGTGGGACACAGAATTCAAGAGACATTATTGGTACTTTTCTCTGGAAAAAAATCTTAAGTAATATAATGACATTTGATTTATATTGATTAATAAAAAAAATTAAAATATATTAAGAAAAAGTTGTTCAGGGATATGCTTGTTTTGGAGATAGACTCCAGTCAGGCATGAGAACCTTTTTGGGATGATGGGAATGGTTTGTGTCTTGTTCATGGTATTTATACATAGGTATATATATTTGTCACAATTCAATAAACTCTTGAGTTAAAAAGTGTAAAATTTATTATGGAAATTACAATATATTTAAATCAGCCAGCATATAAAACAACAATAAGAACTGATAAAAGATGTAGGTACATAATTCATAGATAAAATAGTATTGTAAAAATGATCAAGAACATATGGAAGGATGTTCAATGGCACACAAGATAAGAGAAGTATGAATTAAAATTTTATTTAGATGTAATTTTTTCATTATTACATTGATAAAAATATAAATATAAATATAAAAACCACCCTTAACAACTACATTTGATAGTGGTGTATTAACAAGACTGTGGGTAACAAAGCACAAGGATGATAGACAGATTAGATTATAGATAGATATGTAGATAAATCGGTGATAGATACTATATTTTGATGATGAAAATTATTAGAATCCATATAAAGCACAAATTGTCAGCATTTGACAATATAATATATGTTTGCCTTTTGATATGGTAATTCCACTTAGCAGAATCATCCATAAGTTACCTCTCCATTTGTATAAAAGTACATAGAGCAGAGGATTTTTTGTGAATGGGAGGGAGCTGTTGACAGAGCAGAAGCATGATGGAGCTGCTGGAAGCAGGCAGTATAACACAGGTATATTTTACAAAAACTTTTATACAGTAAAATATTTCTTAGAAATAAAGTAAAGGTCCATGTGGAGATTGTATAAACTCTAGTACATCTACAAATAAGATTTTTACCTTTGGAAACCTTTAAATTATTTACACAGGTATAAAAATAAAATCAATGCAAATAGGGAAAAACTCTGAAATGGAATGTAAGGAGAAAATGAATTAATTGTATTTAAAATTCAGAATTCATAACATAATTATAAGGATAGGAAAAAAGAAACAAAAAAATCTGAACAAATTATTTTAACTTTGTATATTTAGCAAAGAAAAAGATCATATAAACAAAAAACAACTACTGAACTCTCTGAATAGGTTTGTTATTTGCCATGTTATAGGTTAGTCAAATTAATGATTCAGTTTCCGTCTTAATAAATTAGAGAAATAGTCATTAAGAAAAGACAAAGTAAGTCACAATGGCATGTTGTTGTTATTGTTAGGTGCCATCAAGTTGGCTCCAATTCATAGCAACCCTATGTACAACAGAATGAAACATTGCCCGGTCCTGTGCTAGCCTCATAATCCTTGCTATACCTCAGCCTATCATTGCAGCCACTGTGTCAATCCATCTGGTTGAGGTCCTTCCTTTGTTTTGTTGTCCCTCCATTTTATTAAGCATGATATCCTTCTCCAGGGAATGGTCATTCTTGCTTCCAAGAAACATTCCAGCTGCTCTTCTTACAAGATAGATTTATTAGTATCTTATTGGCAGTCCATGGTACTTTCAGTATTCTTCAGCCTATATCATGACTCAAAAACATCAACTCCTCTTTGGTCTTCCTTATTCATTGTCAAGCTCTTACATGCATATAAGGTGATTGAAAATACCATAGATTGGGTTAGGCACAGCTTAGTCTTCAAAGAGACATCTTTGCTTTTCAGTACTTTTAAGAGGTCTTTTGCACAATGACATATCACTAGATATTTATCAATATGGTTAAAATTAAGAAGACTGAGCATATAAAATATTGAAGCAATGGACCAATTGGCATTCTCATAAAGTTTTGGTGCAAGTGTTAAATGACACAGCACTTTGGAAAACAGTTTTGTAATTTTAGAACATTTATATACATACTATATGATCTAGTTATTCCACTTTATGTAAGTATCCACAACAAATGAAAGAATATAACCATACAAAGACTTATACACAAATGCACATAGCGACTTTATTCATCATAGACCCAAACTGGAAACAACCCAATGTTCACTGCCAAGTAAAAGGATAAACATGCTGTGGCATATACACACAATGGAACTACTTCAACAGTAAAAAAGAATGAACTACAGATACATGCAGCAACATAATTATGCTGAATGAACTAATCTTGATACTGAGTCATTTAATTTTTATAAAATTCTTGAAAATAGAAAATAGTCTACAGTGTTAGAAAGCAGATCAGTGGTTGCCAGGGAGGTGAGGAATGTAGGAATGTGGGACAAAGGGAGTACTAAGGTATATGTGGAATATTTTAAGTGTGATTGATATTGACTATATTAATTGCATTGATAGTTTCCTGGATTTCTGACTGTGTCAATACTTCTGAAATTAGACACTTGAAATGCATGCAGTTTGTGTATGGCAATTATATCTCAATAAAGCTGTTTAAAGTCATCAGCTAATTATTTCCTATGTGGTGTTTGTAGGAAGAAGCTCTGGTGGATAAGGCATTTGGCTGCTAAGCAGAAGGGCAAAATTTCAAATCCATCACCTGCTCCATATAAGGAAGCAATCTACTTTCATAAAGACTGACAACCTTGGAAACTCAATAGAGTTGCTGTGAGTTGGAATCTACTCAGTGAGAGTAGGTTTGGGTTTTTGGTTTGGTGTTTGTAAGAGAAATCTGGGCATATGTAGTGTGCATTTTTCCAAGATTGGAATATTTTTCATTATTCTTCCTTACACAATAAAATCATTTTTGTCAATTCATTTAATAATAAATTTCTTTAAGAGTATGAAAATGACATTGTGAAAATGTCAATACTACCCAAAGCGATTTACATATTCAATGCAATTTTGATCCAGATACCATCAATATTTTTTAAGGATATGGAAAAAACAATTATTAACTTCATATGGAAAAGAAAGAGACCTTGGATAAGCAAAACACTGCTGAAGAAGAAAAACACAGTAGGAGGTCTCACACTCTTGGATCTCAAAACCGTCTAAACAGCCACAGTAGTTAAAACAGTGTGGTATTGGTACAGTGATAGATAGATCAATGGAACATAATTGAAAACCTAGAAATAGACCCATCCATCTATGGACAGCTGATTTTTGATGAAGGACCAAAACCTATTAAATCGGGAAGAGACAGCCTCTTTAACAAAAGGTGCTGGCAAAATTGGATATCCATTTGCATAAAAATGAAACAAGACTCATACCTCACCCCAGACATAAAAACAAACTCAAGTTAGATCAAAGATTTAAATGTAAAACCCCAAACTATAAAGCTTATCAAAGATAAAATAGGGCAAATATAGTGGTCTGAATTTATGCCATAAATAGACTATCATGCATAAACCATAATGCACAGACAGTGGAAGAGAAGCTAGATGACTGGGACCTTTCAAAAATGAAGTTCTTACGCACATCAAAAGACTTCTCCAAAAATGTAAAAAGAGAACTTAAAATTGAGAGAAAATATTTGCCTACGACATATCTGAATAAGGCCTTATCTCCAAAATTTGTAGAAAACTTCAACACTTCAATGTCCAAAAGATAAATAATCCAGTTCAAAAATGGGCAAGACACATGAGCAGACCCTTCACTAAAGAAGATATACTGGTAGCCAACGTACATGTGAGGAAATGCTTACAATCATTAGCCATTGTTGTTGTTGTTGTTATGTGCCGTCGAGTCAGCCCTGACTCATAGTGACCCCTCCTTGGGTTTCCGAGGCAGTATCACTACGGAAGTAGGATTGCCCAACCTTCCTTCCGAGGAGTGGCTGGTGGGTTTGAATCGCCAGCCGTCTGGTTAGCAGGCAAGTGTCTTAGCCACTATGCTACCAAAGCTCCCCATTAGCCATTAGAGAGATGTAATCTCTCATTAGCCATTAGAGAGATGAAAATCAAAACAATAATGATATCATCTCACCCCAGCAATAGTAGCAAAGTTCAACAAGACAGAAAATAATAAATGCAGGTGAGGTCATGAAGAGATTGGAACTCTCATACATTGTGATGGGACTGTAAAATGGTACAACCATTGTGGAAAATGGTGTGGTGTTTCCTTAAAAAACTGAAAATAGAAATACCATTTGAGCCATAATTCCTTTACTAGGAATATATCCTACAGAAGTGAGAGACAGGACACAAAGAGACATATGCACCCCCATGTTCACCACGACACAATTCACTATAGAAAAGAGATAGAAACAACCTAAATGCCCATCAGCAGATGAATGGATAACCAAATTATGGTACATTCACACATTGGAATACTATGCTACAGTAATGAATAATGGAGAATACACAAATCATCTCACAACGTGGTTGAATCTGGAGGACATTATGCTAAGTGAAATAAGTCAATCACAGAAGGACAAATATTGTATGAGCCCATTATTGTAAAAAGTCAAGGAAAGTTTTGCTTAGGGAAGGGAACTCACTTTGTAGGTTATCGGGGAGGGGAGGGAGGGAAAGGAAAATTTTGGACTAGTTGGGGGCCACATGCTGATTTGGATAAAGGAAGGTACCATACGGAAAGAATCTGTGACCAATATGCTAACATTTGGGAATCAGAAGACACTGTAACATGTGCATAAGATATAGACAACAGAGGTGAATAGTATTATATGTGCAATACTGCATTATCACTAACACTAAACACCAGGCTACAGATAAATACATAGACAAGTGAGAAGATAACATGGGGGTCAGTGAACAGGAATGTACCCTAGACCAATGATAGATTTAGCTGAAGATAATGTTGCATAGATACTAATGATACAAAATAACAAAAAAGAAAAAAAAAGAATATGAAATGAATATATGTACATATGTATATACATATATATACACAGTTACATATACACAAATACATACATATGCACAAATACAGTTCATTTCCATAGACCTCTTTAAAGTGTTAAAAACAAAAATGTCACTTTGAGGACCAAAATGTACCTCACCCAAGCCATGGTGTTATAAATTGCCTCATATGCATGGGAAAGCTGGACAATGACCCAGGATGACCAAAGAAGAACTGAAGCACTTGTATTATGGTGGCGGAGAAGAATATTCAGTAAACCACAGACTGCCAGAATGCTCCTTAGAAGCAAGCACCGCAAGATTCTGTTGTATAATCTGTGGACATGTTATTAGAAATCACCAGTCCCTGGAGAAGGACTTCTTGCTTTGTAAAGTGGTTTTGTTGTTGTTGTTATGTGCCGTCGAGTCAGACCCAACTCCTTCCGAGGAATGGCTGGTGGGTTTGAAAGTGGAGGGTCAGCAAAAAAGAGAACTCTTGTTAAGGATTGAATTTTGTCATTCAAAAGTGTGTGTTATAAATCCTCTATGATTCTGGCTATAATCCCACTTGGGAAAGAATTTTCTTTGTTATGTTAATTAGACAGAATTGTTGTAGGGTATGTCTTAAATCAATCTCTGTTGAGGTATAAAAGAGACTAAACAAGCAAGTGAAAGAAGCAGAGATGGGAGAAGAGAAATACCAAGCCACATGGAGATTGCCGAGGAGTAGAAGCTCAGAAGAGACAAGAATCTTCCTCCAGAGACAACAAAGAGAGAAAGACCTCCCATAGGGCAGATTCTCTGAAATCAGATTTCTAGCATTTTAATTGTGAGAAAATAAATTTCTGTTTAATCTATCCTCTTGTTTCTGTTATTGCAGCAGTAGAAAACTAAGACAACTCTCAACAAGATGGATTGACATTGTAGTTGTAACAATGGTATCACACACACAGAATGGTTATGAGGATGGCGTAGGTTTGGGCAGCATTTCACTGTGTTGTATGTGGAGTCACTATGAGTTGGAACTGACTCAATTGTACCTAACAACAACAACCCTGTGTACTTCATATATATAGTTCCTTTGCTTGGAATAGTAATAACAACAGTTTAAACTATATTTTTTGCTACTATTAATTTTTTTATATAATACTAGTTTGCAAGTGGGTTTTATTCAACACTGTTGGCATTGCATTTGTGTTGTAATTCTTCAAAATGACACATGATAATTACCTCATAATTCCTTTATTAAGTATTCTAAATTTCATTTTAAATTAGGGAAATAACTCTCAGTCTTTTCATTTTAACTGATGTCTTATTTTGGAATTCATCTATACAATATCAGATATTAGGAAGAATGTAATTATCCAAGAAAAAAGAAAGAATACATCCACACAAAGACTTGTACAAGATGCTCCTCATAGCTTTATTCATTATAGTCCCAAGCTAGAAACAATCCCAGTGTTCATTGCAAAATAAATGGATAAACATGCTGTGGTGTAGACATTAAATGGAACTAGTTCAACAGTAAACAAGAATGAACTTTTGATACATACACCAACAGTTATTCAGAATAATTAAGCTGAGTAAAACAAGCTATAATATACAAATTATTTGTCTACATTAGTTAAGATTATGCTTAATCCTGCCTAATATTAATACACCTTTGCTTGGTCTACTGAAATGATCTGAGTCTTGAGGTCCTTGTGAGAACATAGAATGCTATAAAGAGGGAGAAAATAATGGAATAGTAAAATCTTCAGTCTTGTATGACCATTTCAGTATAACATGTGAATACAGTGTATATCACAGATCTTTGCACTTGAAATCTACCTTATACAGATTTAACATTTGACTCTCGTGCTAGAGATCCAAGAAGCTAGGTTTCAAAGGACATCTGGCACTTTGTGATAAAGATGTAAATGTACTGGAACTTTTGTGGATGGTCAGTACAGATAGCTTGTATAATCAGACAACCTTGGGTTGTGTTCAGGTGACTTAGAGGGAGAAAGGTAAATCTTAAGAAGTCAAAATTAGTAAATAGCAACTTGGGAACAATAGTGAAAGGAGAGTAAATAAAAGATATTTGTGGTAGAAACTGCCACCATCTTTTCTGACAAGTGAGGAAGCATACAAAGAGAATGCAGATAATAGTAGAATATAGTTAATGTTCAAGTCATAAATGGCCAGAGAATAGTGGGCAAAAGAATATAGGACTTACCACCACTCCAGATGCTATGTTTATAGAGAAGAAGAATCCATGTGAAATACAGTCTTGAAATGGAACAGGATGAAGGGGTGTGTAGAAGACAACTATTTTAGGAGCTCTGGTGGTGTAGTGCCTAATGCATTTGATTGCTAACCAGAAGGCTGGTGGTTCAAACCCACCAGTCACTCCTTCAAAGGAAGATGGGGCAATCTACTTCCATAGTGATACCACCTGTGAAACAGAAGGAGGGGTCATTATGAGTTGGATCTGACTCAACAGCAGTGAGTTCCTACTGTCACGTTTCTGGTTTCAATATCCTGAGATTTGGAAGGGAAATCTTTTGTTTATGCATTTTGTACTTATGAAAGGCACAATCACCAGTTGCCTATGAATTTTACTACAAGGACGAATTTTATTTCAGATGAAGATGAAAATGTCTTCACTGTCACTACTTTACACTGTCATTCCACTTCTAATGATTTCTTTATGGAGAACAAACATACAGCAGGACCCGTAAGGGAGCCTCAATCAGTCAAGTATACAATTATTTTTAGAGTCCAAAAGGAAAAAAAAAAAAATTCACTGCCCTCGAGTGGGATCCAAATCATAGCAAACCCTCCTTCCTTTCTGAGGTGGTATCACTCCGGAGGAGCTCTGTTAGCATACTGCCTAAGGCACTTGACTGCTAACCAGAAGGCTGGTGGTTCAAACCCACCAGCCACTTCTCGGAAGGAAGGTTGGGCAATCTACTTCCGGAGTGATACTGCCTCGGAAACCCAAGGAGTGGTCTCTATGAGTCCAGGCCATCTCGATGGCACATAACAAGAAGATCACTACAGAAGTAGATCACCCAATCTTCCTTCTGAGGAGTGGCTAGAGGGTTTGAACTGCTAGCCTTCCGGTTAGCAGTCAAATGCCTTAGGCACTATGCCACCAGAGCTCCTTTTTAGAGTTCAGTCTATGATTAAGTGTTAAGCTGAATATTTTCTAGTGAGACACTATTTTACTTTAGTGTTATTGAGCTAGTTATGAGAGACAGAAGCATTGACTCTCAATTTACAACAATTAAGGGAAAAATATACTACCCTAGGCCTTATTTTATTTTTTTTTAAATGAAGTAGAGAGCAGTATTATGAAGATTCACCTGGGAAATATTTTTCATAATAAGTAATCCTATTATGCTGAGTGAAATAAGTCAATCACAAAAGGACATATATTGTATTAGTTAATTATTATAAAAAGTCAAAGAAAGGTTTATATATGGAAGGAAACTTTCTTTGTTGGGTACCAGGGACTGAAGGGAAGAAGAGGGAAAATTGCAAAAAAAAAAGGAATAAATAAATAATCTTGTACTTAATGAAAAATCTACTGAATCATGACATATAATATCCTAGAAGTGTTTTTCAAGGGATAGAAGTATGTTACTGTGTGTGTGTGTGTAGAGATTTAAGTGAAACAGTAATATCTGAAAACTGTAGTGAGAGGAATAAGAATAGTGTGTCACTTTATGAAACAGAAAAAAAAAATTGGTTCTTTAAAAAAAAAGAAGAAGAAGAAAGAAAGAGCAGACTATAACCGTAACTTTTGGTGGTTCTAGTTACTAACCTGGAGTGATCTTTAACAAATACTCATGGCTTTGCTCAGCACAGTCTTTACATCCTTATTTCTAAAGCTATAGATAAAAGGGTTCAGCATAGGAATGACTGAGGTGTAGAACACAGAGGCCACCTTCTCTTGGGCCATACTGCTGCTGGTTGCTCGTTTAAAATACATGAACATGATGGATCCACAAAAAAAAAACAACAACTGTAAGATGAGAGCCACAGGTACTAAATGCCTTGGACTTGCCCTCAGCTGAGGGTATGCAAAGTATGTTGGAGAGTATGAAGGCATAAGAAATGAAGATGGGCACAGTTGTTGCTAAAACATTAAATCCACCCAGAAATATCACCAGAAGCTCATTGATGGAAGTACTGGAGCATGAGAGGTTTAGGAGAGGAATTATGTCACAGAAATAATGGTGGATGATATTGTCACTACAGAAGGAAAGCCTGGTCATGAATACTGTATGGGGCATACCTCCAAGGGTTGCCACAATATAGGCTCCACTCACTAGCATGCTGCAGACCTTTTGAGACATGGTGACATTGTAGAGCAGTGGTTGACAGATAGCTACATATCTATTGTATGCCATAACAGTCAGCATATAGAATTCAGCAGTAGCAAAAATACAAAAGAAAAGCAGTTGTGCCATACATCCAGGGTAGGAAATAACATTTCGTTCCAAAACAAAGTTTCCCAGGAGTTTAGGGGTAACAACTGAAGAATAAATGAGATCTATGGCTGACAAATTACCCAGAAAAAAGTACATGGGAGATTGGAGCTTGGAACTGAAAATGATGAGGAAGATCATACCCAGGTTTCCTACTACAGTGACCCCATAGATCCCCACGAACAAGAGGAAGAGGAGTAGCTGGAGTTCTGTCTTGTGCATCAGTCCCTCAAGGACAAATTCAGTCACTGTGGAATCATTTTGTTTGGCCATTTCCCTCAGGAAAAAGGGCACTTGAAACTATAGAAAAGAAAATCACAGGAGATAATAAACCTATTTTCCTGATCTAGTTTTATTAGTGTTATGACAGAAATAAAGAAATCTGATAATCAAACCCAATAATTTAGTGGTGACCAATAAGATAATTAATTATGTATTTCATAATTCAGGAGTGTGTTATTTTTAACAAAACAGAAAATAATAAGATATAGAGAAATAAAGAATACATATGTAATATTTTAAGTAATTAGAATGTATCTCTATAGAACAGTCTGTTAGTAACTGTTTGCTCTCAGGAATTAAATTGGTGACAAGAACAATCAGGAACTAATTAATTATCAATGGGTTTCTCTCTATATTGGCAACTTTCAGAGAAGAAAGCATAATATTTTTATTAAATGTTAAGAAATAACTTTCAGTGTTAATGTTAGGACTTCTATGTATTCTAGGTTGTTATTTCCTCTGGAATAACAAAGCATTCTTTAAGGAGAAACTGGTAAGGGGATGTCTATTTTAGTGTTAGGAATCTTAGTCTCAAAGAGATGTACAGGGACCATGAGTTTCGAAATTAAGGAGGTTTCCAAATTAATTCTGGAGCTTTATGATTCAAATCTACGAGGACTCCATTGTATTTGTTATTTCTAGGAAGTTTTGGAAACTAATGTGGGTACATCTTAGGAAAGCATTGAAATATGAAGGACCATCATCCCAGTGGAGATTCAGAGGTGAAATTTCCTTGAGGATAAGAAAAGCAATTACTGAGGTATATTTGCACCCAGGATAATGGCATTCCCAGAGAATTGACTTTTACATCGTCCAGAATTAAAGTTTAAGAAAAGAGGAGAACCTAACCTATTGCTCCACCCACTGCATACCCCATTGGTAACAGAAAAGTATTGTCCTGTAGTTTAGTTTTGTTTGGTTAGACAGTAGTCTTTCATATATATTTGTGTTAACAGTATTTATATTACAATAAAAATTTGTAATTCTCCTGAATAATTATATTTCATAATAAATTATTTAATAAATTATACTCAAGGTGCCCTGGTGGGACAGTGGATAAGTACACGCCTGCTAACTGAAAGGCTGCAGTTCCAACTCACCAGCTGCTCCACATGAGAAAGATGTAGCAGTCTGCTTCTGTAAAGAGTACAGACTTAGAAGCAATATGGGAAGTTTTACTCTATCTTAAATGGTCTCTGTGAGAAGAATCAACTTAATGATTTTTGGGAAAGTGTATTCAGAATTTGTGTACTTACTTGAATGCTCTTGGAGTAGAGGAAAGGTTTCTTCTATTTAACTTATACTTTCTCTCTGGTAATTGTGCAATAAATTCAATATCTTCATGGAAGTTATTACCTTCCCAGGACCTTGCTGATCTTGCTGAGTGTGTGATATTATTAGCATCTAATATCAAAGTATCATATGGTAACTTTTGGAAATAAAGGAGAAATCTTGTTATCATTTATACAGCTGGGTTGATGTTACAGCTGTGTCACTAATTCACTCTGTGACATTGAAAAAGGCATTTTACTTTTTCTTTTCTAAAAACGAGTATGATTGGAGTGAAGACCTTTAAGATCTGTTATGATTTAATGACTCTCTAATTCCAGTTTGAGTGAATATAGATCTTATGATTGCCTTTCAACCTTAGATCTGATCTTGTGGCACCTTTTATAAGTAAGAGAATATTTTGATTTGTTGTTTATAGGTCTTTGAACTGCAAGGACATGCACGAGTTCAGTATTCCTCTAGGACCAAAAGCCCAGTGGAGACTCAGAGGTGAAATTCCCCTAAGAATAAAAAAAAAAAAAAAAGCAATTACTGAGCTATAATTACACCCAGAATGATGGTATTCTCAGAAAATTGACATGTACAATGTCCAGAATTCAAGTTTTGCTATTATTTTTTTGTAAAAGAAGACATAATACAGCAAATGGGAATGGTTCCATCTGGAATGATTGTAGTATGTCCAAAACAAATGTGGGCAGTTTGGTGAGGATGTTCTCCCTCCCTTAGAAAAGCAGAAGCCAAGGCCCTCATCACTGTGTGTCTACAAGTAGAGTATAGTAATTATTTTCTTTAGACTTTTTTTTTTAACTCTTTTTACTGTAAATAATGTCAATTAAAAATTATTCTCCTGGATGGTTAAGTCAACATAAGAATGTCAGTGATGACCTAGGTAGGCAGATAAACACATGTGTGTACATGTGTGTGTGTGTGTGTGTGTGTGTATG
>NW_006921912.1:4023286-4033628 GCF_000298275.1 Orycteropus afer afer | reverse complement strand
GGTACATAACAACAACAACATAGCTTCTTAGAGTTAGTCCAGTGCTTGCATACTGGCCGTGTGATTCTGAGACAGAATGGTTTGAAACTCACTTGACAATTATTTATTTTCTTGGAGAAGATCAGGCATTTTTTTTTTTTTTTTATTCTTCAGAAAATTAATCACTCGTGAAGATACCTAAAATTCATGGTCAGAGATATCAGTAATATATCTTCTACTAGGGATTAAAATATACACAAGAAAACATTTTTACAATTCAAGAATTTCTACATGTATAACTTAGGCACCTTGATTAAATTTTTCGTGATGTGCAATCATAATAGATATCTTTTTCTTATTCTACCATCATTAACATAAACTAAATGGCCTCTAAACAATTACTCCCATCTTCTCCATTCTTTCTTTATTGGATATATGGCTCCTGAAATTTTTCTTCCAATTTCTATGCCATATTTTCACTTTCTTGATAAAAAGTCTTTGATAAACAAAAATATGTAATTTACATAAGGTCCCATTTACCTAGTTTGTCTTTTACTGCTCATGCTTTTGTTATCATATCTAATAATCTGAGACAAGCCTCTACATTTTTTCTAAGAATTTTATATTTTTTTGTTTAGGTCCTTAATCCATTTTGAATTAGTTTTTGTGTATGGGGTGAAGCACATATATGATTCATTCTTCTGTAGAGAGTAATCCTGTTTTCTCAGCACCATTTATTGGAGAGAATCTCCTTTCCTTATGGAATGGATTTAGCATCCTTGTTGACTGAAGATGTATGGATTTATTTTTAGAGTCTCAGTTGTACTTCATTGTATATGTTTATTATTTTAACTTTACTACCTACTGTCATCAAGTTAATTCTGACTCATAATCACTCCCATTATCTTTCCAAGTCTGTAAATCTTTAGAGAAGTAGATTTCTTCATATTCCTTCTGCAAAGCAGCTGGTAAGTTTGGACCTGACCTTCTGGTTAGCATCCAAATGCCTTACCCACTATGCCACCAGATCTCCTTAATAGCATCAGGGTGTTTTAATCACTAAAGCTTTATAATGAGTTTTAACATCAGGAAGTATGAGTCCTTCTACATTCTTCTTCAAGATTGCCTTCACTATTTAAGGTTCCTTGCCCTTCCACATAAATTTAGGATTGGCTTCTTCAAATATGAAAAAGGCTTTTCAATTTAGATGGTCATTGAATTTATAAATTGCTTTGCGTAATATTAGTATCTTACCTATATTAAGCCTTCCAATCCATGAAAACAGAATTTCTTTCCATTTATTTTGGTCTTCTTTAATTTCTTTTAGTAATGTTTTCATTTTCTGTGTTCAAATTTTTCACTTCCCTGGTTAAATTTATTCATAGGTACATTAGTATTTTACATGCTATTGCCATAAAGCCATACAATGAGAGAATAGATTTTTTTTTTTTTAACAGAAGTCTCTAGAGCAATGGCACTAGGGAACCCTTTGTGTAAAAACATAAACTTAAAACAAACTATGTTACCATGAATCCTGCTGGCAATACAAAACCATGAACTGTTGATATACCCATCAGTTTGAGTAGATGTGAAGGGCATTATGCTGAATGGAAAAAGTCAATCTCAAAAGATGGCATACTGTATAATTCCATTTATACAACATTCTTGAAATAAAATCATAGCAAGTAAGAAAACTTTAATGATTGCCAAGGATTAGGGTCAGGATAGAAACCAGGGATGGGTGTACATCTTTTAAGAAGCTGGACAAGGTATTTTTTTTGTGGTGATGGAATTGTTTTGTGTGTTGATTGCATGCAGTGGTGGTTATTCTATATGTTGATAAAAGTATATAGAATTATATAAAAGTGTTGAATACAACAATAAATATGTCAGAAAATTGAACTAGTGATTTGCCACTAATTTATGCAAATCTCCAGCAATACATCTCAGAGAAAACAAAACACTTCCTGGGGAATACTAAAGTAATCAAGGGTGTATTCCAAGAAATGTAACATCTTTCTAATAGAAAATCCAGAAAGAATTGAAGAGAAACATAGAAGAGAAGATAAAAAAATAAAATGATAAGGGGAACTTTCTTCACTGAAAACATGAATCTTAAGTTTGAAGGGGCTATCAAGTGCAGAGCAGAAATAATTCAACAAGAAGTTTATGCTTAGTTAAAAACTTAAGATAAGAACATTTGCCAAGCCTCCAGAAAGAAATAGGAAACTCCTATGGCATCTATATAGGAATGAGAAGTAGACTGGCATCAAAATTCTGATAATAATAACTCTATGACTTATCAGTCAATGTTACAATGGGCATAGGATTCTCAGTGAAATACATATTAAATCCAGGATATCTTATCCAGTTCAACTAGTATTTATTATGAAAGCAAAATCATATTCTTTTCATATTTCAAGGACACAAATTATGCATATTTTTAAAAAGTATTACTCAAGGATATAAACATAGAGTTGAGAAAAATAACACATGAGAGTCAGAGAATAATGCTGAGAGTATTAGATATAAGCAAAGTTCTGACTAAAAACAATAAAATATATTGGCCACATTCTCTGACTGTAATATACTAAAGTGTTAAATTGGTTAGAAGATATACAGAAAAGGCAACCTCCTGAACAATTACTCAGATTAAAGGGAGAGCAAAAAGAAAGTAAAAGAGAAAACTATTGAGAAGAAAACTTTTTTTTTTTTAAATAACCTATCTGAGAAGTCCAGTGATGGAGCTGTGATTTATGTGATTTCCTTAAAACTTTTTATTACACTATGTGAAGATTGAATGTAAATTAAGTACTCAACTCCAGAAGGGAGAAAATTTACAAGATAAAACAACATACAAACAAAAAGATAACTAAATAAAGGTAAATCCAGAAACTGATCTATTAGAAATAAAAATGCAATATCCTTGATAAATAAGAAAAATTTGTTCTTTAAAAGTATTAATAAGAAAACTCAGGCAGAAATAACCAAAGAAAAATGCAAGTAAATAGCTTCAGGAATCAGAAATACAATAGCAAATATTTTAAAGAATAGAAAAGATATGAGGGAATACTACATAAATGGATATATCAGAAATGGATGATTTTGAATACAAACAAAAATTTCAAAAAGACAATAAATGAGAAATAAATAAATAGTAACTATTAAAGAAATAAATATTCTAATTGGATTTATATCTGTAGAAAATGCAGACATTTTGGATTGTTTATCAGTGAGTTGCAGTATATCTTCAGGGAATAGATACAGAGAGCTATGAATATGAATGAGTTCCATTCCTAAATCTGTCTTTAAGTCCAATGTGTCTGTAAATCAGAACAGTTAGGTACAGTTCATATCTAATGTCAATTAGTCTAATGTTTATCTTAGTATATAACATACAGTGTATGTTTCTATGCATGAAAATCATTAAAGATACTTCCAAATACACTAAAACATCTTTAACATAATAATACAGTAATAACAATAAATATTTGATGCATGTCACAAAGTAGTGTCTGTTTGTTATTACAAACCATTGTGCTACCTCAAATTTTTAATATAATATGCTTTACAGGGGTTGGTTCATAACAATGTGTGTACATAAATTGGTCTTTCATACCTCAGAGATTGCCTGTAATTCCTTTATGATTTTAATTCTTTCCAAGTATGGAAAAATATGGAAAATTTCTTAGTCTTTTCAATTATGGTATCATAACTCTGGTATTAAAACTGGACAAAGAGAAGAAAAGAACAAAAAGAAAAATGTTTTCAAGTTCACTCATGAATATAGATAAAAATACTAATTAAAGGAGGCAGGGACAATACAGCATTCCACTAACACACTGTACCCAATCCTTCTGCAACAGAGACCCAGAAAAACTAAGTGGACATGGATAAAAATAATGATTCTGGAATACTGAACATCAAATGAAAAGATAAAGAATTAGGTTGAGTGCTGGTTGGGAAGGTAAATCGAGCAAGATCACTGACTGGAGAGAAAGAAGTGGCTGGGACTGGATGAAGCATGGCTGTTTTAAACAGAGGTATCAGATGCTGAAGAGGAGGGCGAATGGAAAAAAAAAAAAAAAAACTCCACGGTGTCCATACAGTGATACCTTCAAGTCAGATTTGACTCATAGTGCCCCTCCCTGGGTTTCTGAGGTGACATCACTACAGAAGTAGATTGCCCAACCTTCCTTCCGAGGAGTGGATGGTAGGTTTGAATTGCCAGCCTTCTGGTTACCTGTCAAATGCCTTAGGCACTACACCACCAGAGCTCCCAATAATGACACAGTATAGACAAATCAGGAGGAATTCAAGGTAAGGAATAGACTTGCAAGAGCTGGGAAAGTTCAGAAAAGTGGATTAGACTTACTGTGGCCCAGGCAGCCATGGAGAAAAGAGGAAGTGAGACAGGGAAACAAATAATTCACTACTGGCAAACACCTGGCTTTTAGGCTGGTGAAAGGCCTATATTTAGTAGATTGAAGACACTGGGCTTGAGACTCTCTTGCTGATTGACTCTAGGCAAGAGCTGTATAAATGGCTATGTGTGCCTAGAAGAGTGCCACATACATGCCAGTGATTGAGATTACAGGGATACACTCTGATCTAACAAATACACAACTTCCTTGCACATAGGGGCAAATATTGTTTATGCCTCCATGGGTTCAGAAACTACAGAAGTCCTGTACTTACCCCGCTCAATTCATGGACACCTCTACCTCTATCAGACTGAGTAAGGGTCTGAAGTTTGCTCACTGAGTGACTAAGGGACAGAAAGATCTTTTACACAGTGGACACAGGAGGCACACCTCTGCAGCCTATCTCAGGGAGGTCCCACAACTCCAGGCATCTCTCACCTCTGTGAATAAAAAGGCCTGTGTTGGGGTGGTTGGAGAAGATAGCATGAGGGCAGCCTTTCACTAAAGTCTAGGCAGAAGCTGGACAAATGGCTGCTTGTGCCCAGAAGGGTGCCAGACTCTGTGAATTATGACTGGTGAGCCACACTCTCTGCTTTCCAAAAAACACAGCTTCCTTGCAAATAGGGGGATAACTTCTCTCTGTCACCACCAAGCTGGTGGCCAAGGAAGTCCGTATCCACTAGTGGCAACTGATACCAAACAGAGAGACAAAGAGCCAGCAGCTGTTGCTTTCTGCGCTTATGTCACTGGCTGATTGTTCTCACACTGAGCACAAGAGGCACACACCTATAACCTTTTCTACAGGAGGTGCTCTCTCATGCCAGGCTCCTTAAAGCTCATTGGACACACACCCCAGTGGATCAGTGGTTTCTTCCATAACTTCCTCCTCTCAAAGTTGCTGGCAAACCATGATTATAAAATCATGTTTTTCCCCCCTCCCTTTTTCTTAATTATTCTCCCTTTTTACCTGTTCATTTATCCCTCTTCCTTTTTATTTCTTACATTTTTACCAATCTTTCATCTCAACAACCACCTCTTTTCTTTTTCTTTTATTTCTATATATTTTTTTTTATCTATCTATCATTTTTCCTTTTTTCTGCATATCTTCTTTTAGTTTTCTTTTTTCCTTATTGCCCTATCCAATGTTGTTATTTTTGTTGTTATGTGCCATGAAGTTGGACCCGATTCATAGTGACCCTTCCTTGGGTTTCCAAAGCAGTATCACTATGGAGGTAAATTGCCCCATCTTCCTTCCGAGAAGTTGCTGGTGGGTTTGAACTGCCAGCCCTCTGGTTAGCAGTCCAGTGCCTTAGGCACTATGCTACCAGAGCTCCTCCACATCCAATAGGAGGAGGATATTAATTTCCCCCTGGTCAGCCATATCTACTGAACTGATTACCTCACCCAGTAGATGAACAAAATTACCAGCTTCTACACTAGTGGATCAATGACTGACAATGGACACTCCAGCTTATTACAACTAGTTCCTCTTCATAATAGGAAACCCCCACATACATTCCCCCCAGTTATTCCAGTAATCTGGAAACAGCTGGGGACTGCTCTAGTGCTGTCAAGCTATCAACCATAGAATCACACCTGCCCTAATTATTTGGATATATCAAAACAATGCACAGAGACATGCACGCACACACACACACAAAAGAAAAGAAATAAAGAAAACAGTGTAAAACACATCAACACATAATCAACAAATAAAAACAACAACTTCAAAATGTCTTGGAGACAACAAACAACTTCAAATCAAGCAAAGAAACAAGTTAAGAGAGCAGAAGCATGTGACCAAAAAAAAAAAAAACCTAAGAATTCTCCTCAAAGAATAACAGGTATCAGAATTATCTGATAAGGAATTCAAAGACACTATACAAACACACACACACACACACACACACACATATATATTATGGTGTAGTAGTTAAGGCATTATGTTTGTAAACAAAAGGTTTTTGGTTTGAACCTACCAGAAGTTCCATGGAGGAAAGATGGGGGAGTCTGCATCTGTAAAGATTATAGCCTTAGAAACCGTGGGAGGTGCTATGAGTCAGAATTTGATTCTCTCTCTCTCTTTCTTTTTGTCTCTCTCTCTCTCTATATATATATATATATATATAAAATATTCCAAGAGCTCAAGGAAACCATAAACAGAAGCAAGGAAAAGACAGACCTTGAAGAATTTGGGAAAACCTTACAAGAACAAAACTACAAAATAATAGAGAATTAGAAATCATAAAAAAAAAAGATATTCATAAAACAAACACAAAATTATGGAAACAGATAATGCATCTGAAGGACAAAAGAGTAGAATCAAACTGGTTAAAAAATGTATATCCTAGTTAGCAGACAGATCCTTTGACATTAGCTTGTATCAGGAAAAATCAGAAAAAAAGAATTAAGGAAATCTAACACTTATGTGGGATGATACCACTGAAATAACTTACACTTGGTTGGAATTCCAGAACAAGAGGAGGGGGGAAAAAAAGAGAGAGAAAATTGTTTGACTTGCTAGCAGGAAACTTCCCCCATATCAGGAAAGAATAAACAGTATCCATCCGATCAGCTCAATGAACCCCATACAGGATGGACTCCAAGAGAAAATAAGCAAGACACATCATAATCAAACTTTCCAAAACTAAAGATAAAGAACTTTGAGAGCAGCTCTGGAAAAAAATGAAATGTTGCCTACAAAGGGCAATCAATAAGACTAAGCTTTGATTTCTCAGCAGAAACCATGCAGGCGAGAAGGCATTGGGATTATATATACAAAATCTTGAAGGAAAAAATAAAAAATAAAATAAAATGCAAACCAAGAGCTATATATCCAGCAAGACTGTCCCTCAAATATGATGTTGAAATTAAGACATTCCAAGACAAACAGAAATTAAGGGAATTTTCAAAAAACAGACCAACCCAACAATAAATTCTAAAGGGAGTCCTTCCAACTGAAAACCAACAATGGAAGACAACAAATTAAGATAAAGACACATGGCAACACCTCCCAGAAGTCAACCAATGAAAAGAATTCTCAAATGTAAAATAAGCTTATAAAACAGAAAATAGAGAACCAGTGGAGTCAGTCTGTAAGTGATATCAACTTCAAAGCAAGTAGAGGGAATAAATTATATAATTACAAAACTTTCACATTGAGAGGTAGTCAGGATAATGTCAATATAGAACAGATGGTCCCAAAATTAGGGAGATAAGAATTTACTACAGGATAATCACAAAGAAAATCAATAAGCCTTCTAAGTAAATAAAAAAAGAAGAAAATCACAAGGACTTGATTAATGAAAAATCAATAATAATGAAGAAATGGGAAAGAAAACTAGATAACAAAATTAACTCAGCACAGAAAAATATTCAGAACAAAGAAACCATCATCACCACAACAAAAACAAAGAAAAAAAGTGAAAGCAATAAATTCTGACCTATCATTAATGACACTAAATGTGAATGGATTAAATACACCAATCAAGAGAAAGAGAGTAACAGATTGGATAAGAAAATAAGACCTATCAATATGCTGCTTACAAGAGACCTACCTTAGACACAGAGATAAAAATGAATTAAAAATGAAGGGATGGAAAAAATATATCAATCTAATGACAATGAAAAAAAAATCAAGAGTGTCAATGTTTAATTTCCAATACAACAGACATAAAGCAAAATCCAGCATAAGGGACCAGGAAAAGCATTATATGAATTGTTCAAAGGCTCAGCTGGCCAAGAGAACATAACCATAGGAAATATCTATGGATTCAATGAGAAAGCTCAAAAATGCATAAAGTGTGCATTAACTGAATTAAAAAAGGAAATAGACAGTTCTATAACAGTTGTAGGAAATTGTAACACACCATTTTCAATGAAGGACAGAACAATCGGGGAAAAAAAAAAGCTCAACAAAGACAGAAGTTCTCAACAACACAACCAACCATCTTGACTTCATAGACATATACAACAATGCTCCCCCCCAAAAAAATACATCCTTTTCCAGTGCACATGGATCATTCCCCAGAATAGAGAATTTATTAGGCCACAAATAAAGCTTCAATAAATTTGAAAACATCAAAATACTATAAAGAATCTTTTTGTATCTCAATGCTGTAAAACTAGAAATCAAAAATAGGAAGACCAAAGAAAAAAAGTAAAATATATGGAAATTGAATAACACATTGCTCAAGAATCACTGAGTTACAAAAGAAAGTGTGAAATAAAAAATTCCTACAAACAAATGAGAATGAGAACACAACATATTAAAACTTTTGGAGTACAGCAAAAACAGCACTCAGAGGTCAATTTTTTTAGCAATTAACACACACACCAAAAAGGAAAGAACCAAAATCAAAACCTTAACCCATCAATTAACATAAGAGCAACAAAAGAACAGAATCTCCAGAAGAAAGGAGATAATAAAGCTCAGGGCAGAAATGAAACAGAAAACAGAAAAACAATAGAAACAATCATCAAGACTAGAAGCTTGTTCTAAAAGATTGTCAAACTACTGGCAAATTTAACTAAGGAGAAGAAAGAGAAGATGCAAATAACATGGATAATAAATGAAATGGTGACATCACAACAGAATCAACCAAAATAAAAAGGATAATAACAGAATACTATAAATATTTGGTGTTCAATATATTTGAACATATTTGAACACCTAGATGAAATGCACAAATTTCTAGAAAAACAAGATCTACCTAAACAAGCATAGACTGAAACAGAAAATTGGAACAGACCCACAACAAAGGAAGAAAATAAAGAGATCATAAAACCTTCCCACAAAAAAATCCTTGCTGAGACAGCTTCACTGGGCAATTCTACCAAGTGTTTATAGAAGACCTGACACCTATATTCAAACTATTCCAGAATATAGAAAAGGACAGCATACTTCCAAATTCATTTTATGGAGCAAGCATAACCTTGATACCAAAACCAACCAAAGACACCACAAAAACAGAAAACTACAGACAATTATCCCTCATGAATACAGATGCAAAAATGGTCAATGAAATCCTAGCCAATAGTACCTAATACTATATAAATAATAATAATAATAATAATAATATGCCATGACTAAATGGGATCATATTAGTTATCCAATAATGGTTCAACTTTGGAAGAACAATCAATATAATCCACCACACAAATACATCAAAGGAAAAGAACCACATAATCATATTGATCAATGTAGAAAAGGTATTTGATAAAATCCAACACTCTTTTTTGAAAAAAATATCTCAGCAAAACACACATACTTCTATGGAGTCAGATCCAACTCATAGTGACCGCTCCTTGGGGTTCTGAGGTGGTATCACTGCAGAAGTTGATTGCCCAACCTTCCTTCCAAGGAGTGGCTGGTGGGTTTGAACCCCCAGCCTTCTGGTTAGCAGTTAAATGTCTTAGGAGCTATGTCACCAGAACTTCCAAAATAAGAATAGAAGGGAAATTTCTCAACATTATAAGGGGCATGTTCTTGAAACCAACAGCTAACATTATTGTCAATGGAGAGAGACATAAAACATTTCCCTTGCTAATAGAGCCAGATCAAGATACCCTCTATCATCACTTCTATTCAACATTGTACTGAAGTCCTAGCCAGAGCAATAAGGCAAAAAAAGAGAAATAAAAGGCATCCAAATTGTCAAACAATGAAAAAAATAAAAGCAAACTCACTGCCATCGAGTTGGATCCAACTCATAGTGACCCCTCCTTGGAAAAATCAACCATGGGAGATCACAAGGGCAGTATTTGCACAAAAAAGGTAGCAAGGCAGGAATATGTAGGCAAGAAGGACAAAGTGAAAGGATAACCACAGAGAGGAAGTGAGACAAGAGCTGTTACACTATGGAAATTGTTATCACTGTCTCAAAACAAAATGTGTATGAACTGTCAAATTAAAAATGAATGTATTTGGAGAGGCGGGG
>NW_006921912.1:4008315-4014813 GCF_000298275.1 Orycteropus afer afer | reverse complement strand
AGCAGTATCACTATGGAAGTAGATTGCCCCATCTTCCTTCCAAGGAGTGGCTGATGGGTTTGAACCTCCAGCCTTCTGGTTAGCAGTCAAGTACTTTAGGCACTACAGTATCAGAGCTCCTGTTTAGGAGACTAGAAGTCTGAAATCAGGGTGTCAGCTCTAGGGGAAGTCTTTCTCTCTCTGTTGGCACTGGATGAGAGGTCTTGTTTTTTTGAAGTTTCTTCATCAGCAATTTTCGTTTGGTTTGGCCTCTATTTCCCCCCATTTCTGCTTGCTCTCATGTTTAATTTCTTTTATATCTCAAGAGAGATTAATATCAGATTTACCCCACACTAATAATGTCTCATTAACATAATAAAGGTAACTGATTTCAAATGTGAATTAAATTGCAGTAGCAGGGATTAGGATTTACAACACATATTTAGGGGGAACATAATGTAATCCATAACAGTTTCTTAATTTTTTTTTTTTATTGTTGTTGTTAGGTGCTGTTGAGTTGTTTCCAATACATCGAGGCCAATGTACAAAAGAAAAAAAAACACTGCTCACTCCTGTGCCATTTTTATAATTGTTACTATATTTGAGCCCATTGTTGCAGGTACTGGGTCAGTCTCTTATGTTGAGGGTCTTCCTCTCATTCTGAAGAGGCAGTGTATCAGGAATTCACAAGGAATGCCATACTTATGAAAACAATACATATAATATCAAATTCCTAAGATATCTCCATTAAATTAAAGAAGAGCATAGGTTGAGTATTCATCAATGTTTATGACTTAGATAAAATATTTATTATGTTGTTAACAGATAGTTATCTGAACATGTTGTTGTTCCTAGGTGCTGTGGAGTCAGATCTGAATCATAGCTACTCTAGGTAGAACAGACAAAAAACACTGCCTGGTTGTGCTCCATCTTCACAAGACTTGCTATACTGGGCCAATTCTTGCAGCCACTGTGCCAGTCCAGCTTGTTGAGGGTCTTCTCCTCTTTCACTTTATCAGCATAATATCCTTCTCCAGGGAATGATCCTTTCTGACAACATCACAAAAGTAGGTGAGATGAAGTCTGGCCATTCTCGCTTCCAAGGAACATTCTGGCTGCATTTTTTCTAGGATAGATTTATTCATTCTTCTGGCAGTCCATGGTCTTTTCAGAATTCTTCTTCAATACCATAATTCAAAAGCATCATCTCTTCTTTGGTCTTCCTTATTCATTGTCTAGCTTTCAAATGTATATGAGGCTTTGAAAATCTGTACATATTAGAGGTCATTTCATTTATTACACTAGTGAATGGTGAAGTTATTCTGAGATGATATTTGGCATGAAACTCGCATTTTGAGATGTACTGAATTCAAAGTTAAAACATTTGTTCAATTGTTGTTGTTCTTGTTGTTAGGTGCCATCAAGTCAAATTCAACCCACAGTGACTCTATGTCCAACAGAACAAAACACTGCCCAGTCCTGCACCATCCTAACAAGTTTTGCTGTGTTTGAGCCCATCGCTGCAGTTACTGTGTCAATCCATCTCATTGAGGGACTTCTTCTTTTGCCTTGACCCTCTACTTCACGAAACATGATGTCCTTCTCCAGGGACTGGTTGCTCCTCAAAACTTGTACAAAATATGTGGGACAAAGTGTCCCTATCATTGTTTCTAAGAAGCAATCTTGTTTTGCCCCTTCAGAAAACAGATTTGTTTGTCCTTCTGGCAGTTTGTGGCATATTTAATATTCTTCACCAACACTGTAATTCAAACACATTAATTCTTCTTCTGTCTCCCTTATTCATTGTCCAACTGTCTTATGCATATGAAGAAATTGAAAAAAAAAAAAAAAAAAACATGGCTTGGATCAGGCTTACCTTAGTCTTCAATGCAATGCAACATCTTTGCTTTTTTTTTTTTTTTTTTAACATTATAAAGAGATTTTTTTTTGTAGATTTGGCCTGATAAAATATGCCTTTCCATTTCTTGACTGTTGCTTCCATGGGCATTGATTGTGGACCAAATGAAAATGAAATCCTTGACAATTTCAGTATTTTTTCCATATACCATGAAGTCACTTATTGGTCTAGTTATGTAGATGTATATTTCATACTGAAGATCTTTGATCTTCCTAAGTAAGTTCTTCAAGTTCTCCTCACTTCAGCAAGTAAATTTGGCTAATCTGCATATCACAGATTGTTATTGACACTTCTTACAATCATGACTGCTCAATCTTCTTCATATAGTCCACATTCTCAGATTATTTACCAAATACACAGATTGAATAAGTATGGTAAAAGAAATTACTCTGACATACATTTATGATTTTAAACCATGCAGGATCCCCTAGTTCTGTTTGAATGACTAGCTTTTGCTCTTTGTTCAGGTTCTTCATGAGTATAATTGTTCTAGAATTCTTATTCTTTGAAATGTTACCTGTAACTCGTTATGAGCCACGTAGTCAAATGTCTTTGCATAGTTAATAAAACACAGCTACACATATTTCTGGTATTCTTTGCTTGCAGCCAAGATCAATTTGGCATCAGCAATGATATCTCTCTTTCCACGTCCTCTTTTGAATCTGGGTTGAATTTTTGGAAGTCCCCTGTCAATGTACTACTGCAACTGTTTTTGAATTATCTTGAGGAAAATTTTACATGTGTGTGATATTAATGATATTGTTCAATAATTTCCTCATTCTATCGTATCATCTTTTTTTCATTGGGCACAAATATAGATCTATTCCACTTAGTTGAACAGGTATTTGTCTTTCAATTTTGGCATAGACAAATGAATACTTTCTTCCTTCCCTCCATTTCTTGAAGCATCTGAAATGGTATTCTGTCATTTCCTCTAGGCTTGGTTTTCAGCAATGCCTTCGGTGCAGACTAGACTTCTTCCTTCAATACTATTGATTCTTGATCATATCCTCCCTCTTGAAATGGTTGAATATCACACAATTCTTTCTGCATTCTTTCCATCTTGTTTTGATGCTTCTTGTGTCATTTAATATTTTGCCTACAGAATCCTTCAAAATTGCAACTCACGGCTTGATATTTTCTTCAGTTCTTTCATTTTGATAAATACCCAGTGTGTTCTTCCCTCTTGGTTTCTTAACTCCAGATTTTTGCACATTCCATCATATTTTAGTTTGTTTTATCAAGCTACCCTTTGAAATCTTCTGTTCAGCTCTTTTCTTCATCATTTCTTCTATTCCCTTTGTCTTCTCTCTAAGAGCAAGATTAAGTTTCAAAGTTTCTTCTGATATCCATTTTGGACTTTTCTTTCTTTCCTGTCACTTTAATGGCCTTTTTTACCTTTTTTTTTTAAATGTATGATGTTCTTGATGTCATTCCGAAACTTGCCTAGTCTTTAGTGATTAGTGTTTAATGCATCAAATCTATTCTTAAGGAGGTCTCTAAGTTCAGGTGGGATATACTCAAGGTCACATTTTGGCTTTCATATGTTTTAATTTTCTTCAGCTTCAACTTGAACTTGCATATGAGCAACTGATGGTCTCTTCCTGGGTCAGCCCTGTCCTTGTTCTCACTGATAATATTGGGCTTCTCCATCATCTCTTTCTACAGATATAGTGAATTTGCTTACTGAATTTTGTTTTCTGTGAGATCACCATGTATTGTTGCCATTCATGTTGAAAAAATGTATCAGCAGTGAATAAGTTTTTGGCTTTGGATAAACCTGTCATGTTATCTTTGGCATTGTTTCTATTACCAAGGCCAAATTTTCTGATGAAGTTTCCTTCTTGTTTCCAACTTTCCAATTTTATTCATCAGTAATTATAAATACATCTTGAGTAAATATTTGATTGATTTAAGACTTCAGAAAGCACTAAAAATATTAATTTTGTTCATCTTTGATATTTTACTTGGTGCATAAATTGAATAATGGTTGTGTTAACTGGAATTTTATATATACATATATATGTATATATATAAAGGTTGGGCAATCTACTTCCATAGTGATACTGCCTCGGAAACCCAAGGAGGGATCGCTATGAGTTGGATCTGACTCGATGGCAGTGAGTTTGATTTCGGTACACACACACACACACACACACACATATGGATTATATGGATATAATCCTATCACTGACAGCATTGTACTACAGAATAGATCTTGAGATGTTCTTTCTGACAAAGAATATGACACCACTCCTCTTCCATTTGTCATTCCTGGCATAGTAGACCTTATGTTTGCCCAATTAAAAATGTCTGATAACAGTTCATTTCTACCTACCAAGTTCTGGGATGTCAATCCTTATGCACTCTATTTAATTTTTCATGACTTAATTTTCATGGATATATATTATGCACTTTCCACATTCTGATTATCTATCAATGGTTGTTTGCACCTGTTTCTTCTCTTTTTGAGTCATGCTTATCAGGAAAGCATGTCTGAAAATTTTACTCCAACCATGTCATTAATGTCAAGTTACTTTGATGAGGCTGCTTTTCCCCAGTTGTATTTTGAATACCTTTCAACCTGAGGAGCTCATTTTCTGGTGGTATGTCACACAGTGTTTTCATTGGCTATTTTTTTTTTTTTTTAATAGTGTGTAAGCTCCACTGAAACCGCTTTACTGTGGGTGACCTTCTGATATTTGAAATACCAGTAGCATACTTTCCAGCATCACAGCAACACAGAAGTTACTACAATGGGAGAAACTGATAGATGAGTGGTGGTTTATATCAATATATCAGGGAAGTAATTGAAATGAATTGCTGAATATTGATTTTTGGACGCATTGCTTAAAAAATATTGTTTTAAAGAAGTCAAAAGTCTCTGTTTTTCTTTTGGAAAAAAAATACATCAGTGATTAGACTCTACACGCTCTATGGCTCATGAAACAAATTACATTAGCAAAAGTAAAAGTAAATGGTTACTAAAAAATGATATGGATGTTCTATAATTACTCATTATTATTTATATTATTTAAGTACTCTTTTATTAACTAGTTGACCTTGCTTACTTGTGGAATATTATCTACTTTTATTGTTTTATAATAAATCATATATCTTTCTAAATGAAAATAAAAATTAAATCTATAAAGGCTGTTAGCACAACAATTAGATTGTAAAAGGTAACCATAAACAAGTGAAGAAACTAAGTTAAATATACAAAAGACATGTGCCTGTTACTGCTTTCTCAGTATGTGACCTCTATGTTTCTTAAACAGTACCTAATCTTAAGAGGAAAGAGTGTCTAATTTTATCCAAGAAAATAAAGAACCTAGAGGTGAGTTAGTAACCATTCCCTCTTGAGTACCAAGACCAACATGTACAAGTCCTAGACTAACCCTGTTGTTGTTGTTGTGGTTATGTGTCGTTAAGTCAGTCTTGACTCATAGTGACCCCTTATTGGGTTTCCAAGAGGCAGTTTCACTAAGGAAGTAGATTGCCCATCTTTCTTCCAAGGAGTGGCTGGGGGTTTGAACCTCCAGCCTTCTGGTTAGCAGTCAAATGCCTTAGGCACTACACTACCAGAACTCCTAGAGAGAGAGACTAACTTTAAAAGCCTATAATAATAAATCACATGTGTAATTCTCCTTTTGGAGGAGCCAATAGCGGCTTTGATTATGAGAATCCTCACTCTGTATAATTGCATCAAATGTAATAAGATGACAGATAAGCAGACAAACTACACAGACCCTCTTCAACAAAGAAAAGGGGAACCAGTTAACACAGATACAGAAGATAATCCTGGAGCCCTGAGCTTTGAAATGAAGAATACAGAAGTGAACTAAACTCCAACTAGTAGAAGAACCTGCATGAAAACACTGAAAAAGGAGACATACAGAGCTTGGTCTGTCAGCAGTCATGACAGCATGGACACCTTGGATATTGCCAAGTGGTGTAAGGACCTAAGATTTAACATAAAAATCATCCTGCTAACCAGGGACTGCACAGAGGACTGCATTGGTGACTGGTGAATAAAAGGGAAAACATTGAGGAGGGATATGGGCTAAGCTGTGGACTTTTGGCTGTTTGTGGGTGCAGCCACTTTGAATGTTTACAAGCAGTTTGACCATTTTGGATATTTAAAGTGAGAGTGTTCTCCCAAATTCCAAGGATGTAAAAATAGGCCCCATTTGCTGGTACCACAAGGACATTCTGAAGGATTGGAAATGTGCAACATTCCCATTGTTACTCTAATGCTCCACACCCTCTTGGTGAACAGAGGTGTGGCCATCCGTCAGTCCCACCCACCTTCTGGGCTGGCTAGAATTCCATCCAAGTCTGTGTGCTCTGAAAGAGTCTGGGTACTCTGGCCTGCCCTGCCCAGATTTTTTTTTTTTTCCTTTTATTTCCAGGTTTTTTTTGTTTTGTTTTGTTTTTGTCTGTTTTTAAATTACTACTATTCTTATTGGGAGCTCTGGTAGCATAGTGCCTAAGGCACTTGGCTGCTAACCAGAAGGCTGGCGGTTCAAATCCCCCAGCCACTCCTGGGAAGGAAGATGGGGCAATCTACTTTGGTAGTGATACTGCCTCAGAAACCCAAG
>NW_006921912.1:4006393-4007775 GCF_000298275.1 Orycteropus afer afer | reverse complement strand
TCCACACAAAGAAGCAAGATAAAGTGGTAGAAACAAGGGAGCAGGATACAGACCCAGAACACATCCCTGAAGAAGAAGCAGCATTGGAACTCCCTGATAAGGAATTGAAAAAAATTATATTTAGGTATCTTTAAAGGATTGAGAGACAGATCAAGGCAAGCACTGACAAAATTAAGGAAAACATGGACAAAAGCCTAGAACAATTTTGGAAGAAAATACAAGAATAAAACAAAATAAATGAAAAATTCTACATCTACAGATAGAAATCCAAGAGATTAATACTAAATTTTCAGAAATAGAAAACACATTAAGAGGGCAAAGGAGTGTAATTGAATCAATGGAAGACAGAATTCATGACATTGAAGACAAATACCTGAATAATTCTTTGGAAAGGGAGCAATCGGAAAAAGATCAAAACAAAATGAAGAAAGCCTAAGATTCATGTGGGATGCCATCAAAAAGAATAACTTACATGTAATCAGAATTCCAGATCAGGAAGAGAAAAGAAAAGAACAAGGAGAAAATTGTCCAAGAATTGTTGGAAGAGAACTTCACAGATATGAAGAAAGATGCAAATATATCAATTCAGGAAGTCCAATGAACCTCAAATAGGATAGAACCCAAAAGAAAATCACCAAGACATATCATCATCAAACTCATCAAAACAAGGAAAGAATCTTGAAAGCAGCACAGGAAAATTGAAAAGTAATCTACAAAGAACAAACAATAAGAATAAGCTCTGATTTCTCAGTAGAAAGCAGGCAAGTGAGAAGGCAATGGGATGGAATATATAAAACCCTGGAAGAGAAAAATTTTCAACCAAGAGTTATCTACCCAGCATAGTTGTCCCTTAAATATGATGATGAAGAGTTCTGGCACGATGGTGAACTAGGCAGAAAGACTGCACAGACCCTCTTTAACAAAGAAAAGGGAAACCAATTAACACAGACTCAGAAGATAATCTTGGACCCCTGAGCCTTGAAGGGAAGGATACAAAAGTGGACTAACTCCAACTAGCAGAAGAATTTGCGTGAAAATACCAAAAAAAGGAGACACATGGAGCTGTGGTCTGGCAGCGACCTGAGCGACCCTGATGGTACAGACAGCACAGATGGCTTGGAGATTCCTGAATGGTGCCAGGGACTGCACAGAGGACTGTGCACAGTGGCTGAGGAACAAATGGAGAAGATGAAGAGAAAGGTGGGCTGAGCTGTGGACTTTTGCCGGTCTGGAGGTCACTGCCATTTTGAAGGTTTAAAAAGTGGCTTGACTATTTTGGATATTCAAAGAGACAATGCTCTAGCATTTTTCAGGGGCTTAAGAACACGTTCTGCTTTCCAGCAACCCCAAGGACACTTGGGGCCTGCAAGATTGAAAAGGTA
>NW_006921912.1:4000035-4003259 GCF_000298275.1 Orycteropus afer afer | reverse complement strand
AGGGGAGCTGTTGCATTGTGGTAAACTGTGGTCAATGACATGAGACAAAGTATATGTGAACTGCTGTATGGAAAGTGAATTTGCTCTCTAAATCTTCACCCAAATCACAATTAACTAACTAACTAACTAAATAAATAAATAAATAAATAAATAATATATGATGATGAAAATAGGAAATTCCAAGATAAGAAGAAATTAAGGGAATTTGTTAAAACCAGACAAACCTTTCAAAAGATATAAAAGGGAGTCCTTTGAACAGACAACCAATAGTAGAAAATAACAACCAATCATTAATACACAAGATGACATAACCCAGAAACTAACACAGCTATTGACAAATCCAAAATAAAATAAGATCACAAGATTGTAAACAGGCAACCAAAGACATCATTTGGCAAATGAGGACAACTACAATCCAAAAAGAGGGAAAAAGATGTTTGTTCAGAATTCTAAATGATGAAGTCAAGACAGAATGGATTGTTCTAAACTTGAAGAAAAAATTATAAATCAGAGGGTAACCTCAAAAAAAAAAATAATGATAAACTTTCACATCACAATAAAAATGAGGACAAGAACAAATATTTAGCAAATATTAAAACAAAGGCAACCAACAGCCAACATCTCAATGGAAATGATAACATGATTCATAAATATAATGAGCTCAGCACAGAAAATATATGGAACAAAAAAACCAGGACAACCATGAAAAATCACATAACAAAGTGACAGCAACCACTCCATACTTGTCAATTATTACAATGAATGTTAATGGATTAAATGCACCACTCAACAATGGAGCACTGCAGACCGGATAAGAACATACAACTCAACAATATGTTGTCTACAAGAGACACACCTTAAAGACAAAGAGAAAAATAAACTAAAAATCAAAGGTTGGAAAAAGGTATATCATGCAAACGGCAATGATAAAAGAGCAGCAGTGGTAATATTAATTTTTGATCAAATTGACTTTAAGACAAAAACCACCCTATGAGATAAGGAAGGACATTATATAATGACTGAAGGATCAATTGAACAAGAATATATAACCATAATAAATATCTTTGGACCCAATGAAAGAACCCCAAAATACATAAATCAGACTTTAACAGAATTGAAAAGGCAAATAGATGACTCCACAGTCATACTACCCTAGTGGTGTACTTTAATACACCACTTTCAATGAAAGATACAACTGGAAAGAAAATAAAGATACAGTAGAGCTAAATACAATCCACCAACTTGACTTTATACACATCTACAGAGCACTTCACCCAACAACAGCACAATATACATTCTTCTCCAGAGCACACAGAACATTCTACAGGATAGTAACCATGTGTTAGACCATAAAGCAAGCCTTAATCAATTTAAAAACATTGAAATATTGCAAAGCATCTTCCATCTTCTCAGATCACAATGTGATCAAAGTGGAAATCAACAATAGGAAGTGTGGTAGTTAAGTTTGTGTGTCAACTTGGCTGGGCATGGTTGAGTGTCTGGGCAGCTGGATGTAGTGTTCCCCATGTTGAAACTGGTAATTAGCTCCGTGGTGGAATCTACTGTGAGCAGCTGAGTAACTAACTGCCTTAGGTATGGGGTCTGCTTCCTGTATATAAGGAGAAGGCTTGGCGAATGGTTGCTAGCTTATAGCATGCTTGAACACTGTATGTAGCTGTGTTATTTTTCAGCAGCCTGCCATGCCCTGCCAACCATGGGACTTTCAATGGAATTGAATTAATAGCCTGCTGAGTGGTTTGGTAACATCAGGACTGTGTCGTTTTGCTTGTCAACCTTGGGCTTGTCAGCTTCAGCAGCCAGCAAATGAGTGAATAAAAACCTCTAGCTTCAGTGGGCTGGGAGCAGGAGGCAGAGCTGAAGCCCAAGGTTGAGGGGCTTTCACTCAGGCCCTGGAGCCTGGCACTTGGAACTCAGAATTAAAGCCTCCAAACTGTAAGAGAATAAACTCCTATTTCTTCAAGGCATCCATTTGTGGCATTTTCTAGCAGAGTGGCACAGAAGTAACCAAAACAGGAAGAGCAAGGGAAAAAGAGCACACACATGGAAACTGAACAACATCCTCCTTAGGAATGAGTGGGTAATAGAAGAAATAAAAAATGAAATTAAAAATTTCCTTGAATCAAACAAGAATGAAAACACAACATACCAAAATCTTTAGGACACAGCAAAAGCAGTGATCAGAGGCCAATTTATAATAAGCAATAAATGCACCCATGAAAAAAGAAGAAAGAGCAAAAATCAACACTTTAAAGCAACATCTTCAACAATTAGAAAAAGAACAGCAAGAAAAGCCTACAGTCATGAGAAGAAAGGAAAGAATAAAAGATTCAAGCAGAAGTCAATGAAACAGAAAATAGAAAGATGACAGAAAAAATCAATAAGACTAGAAGTTTTTTTGAAAGGATTAATAAAATTGATAAATCACTGGCATGTTTAACAAAGGAAAAGAGGAGAGAATACAAATATCATGAATAAGGAACAAAATGGGTGACATCACAACAGAACCAAGTGAAATAAAAAGGATAATATCAAGATACTATGAAGAACTATACTCCAACAAATTTGAAAATCTGGAAGAAAAATTTCTAGAAACACACTACTTACCTAATATAACACAGGCTAAGGTGGAAAAGTTGAACATACCCATAACAAAAGAAGAAATTGAACAGGTCGTAAAAAAATTACCAACAAAAAAAGTCCTGGCCCAAGCTGTTTCATCGAAGAATTCTGCTAAACATTCAGAAAACAACTGACACCAATTCTACTCAAACTATTCCAGCTCATAGAAAAGGATGGTACACTCCCAAATTCATTTTATGAAACAAGCATCACCTTGATACCAAAACCAGGCAAAGACATCACTCAAAAGGAAAACTACCGACCAATATCCCTCATGAATATAAATACAAAAATCTTCAACAAAATCCTAGCCAATAGACTAACATAATGTCATAAAAGTAATTCATTATGACCAAGTGAGGTTCAAATTAGATATGCAAAGATGGTTCAACATTAGAAAAAACAATCAATGTCCTCCATCACATAAATAAAGCAAAGGAAAAGAACCACATGTTCATATCAACTGATGCAGCAAAGGCATTTGATAAAATCCAACACCCATTCCTGATCAAAATCTCAGCAAAATAGGAATAGAAGGGACATTCCTCAACATAATAAAGGGCATCTATGCAAAACCAACAGCC
>NW_006921912.1:3993668-3999430 GCF_000298275.1 Orycteropus afer afer | reverse complement strand
TAATTGACTACTTCAAGAAATCACAAGAGATCTACATAAATGGAAGAATGTACAATGCTCGAGTTGTGAAAATGTCAATTCCATCTAAAGCAATCTATACATTCAATGCAATCCCAATCCAGATTCCATCAACATTCTTCAAGGATATGGAAAAACCAATCACTAACATTATATGGAAAGTAAAGAGACCTTGGATAAGCAAAGCATTATTGAAGAAGAACACAATAAGATGTGTCACACTCCCAGCTCTTAAAAATAGTCAGAGATATACTTAGTAGGGAAGAAGATTTCTGTCTTTAAGTAATTACTGATAGTGTGATTTTTCTCCAAGTTCTAGGATAATAATTTTGAACTGACTTCAGTTGCAGTACAAAGAATTAAAAATCAAAATCAGGAGTTACTATGCTCCTTTTGGAGAACACACAGAGTATAGAGGCTGGACCTCTGCTCTTTTAAGGGAGTGAGAATACCGTCACCACAATATTCACATCTGTTTATGGCAGTCCTACAATAATAATAGACTGAAACTATTCCCCTTTACTTTATGCTTTTTGTCCTTTCACAAAATAAGATCAAAATTTTAATCCTCACCATGAGAAATGCCAGTATTCTGATAGTGCCATTATTCTAGGTACAAATACTACTCAGTAATTGATTTCATTCTTCTGAAGAGAATTTCACTTTAGAATGTCTTCCCTGGACTTGTGTACCTAGAAGAAGACTGTACTCAAACATGCTCTAGGATTTCCAAGACCTATAAACAACATATCAAAGTATTTCTTTGATTCTTTGTATCTGGAAGTAGGGAAAAAAAAAAAAAAAAAACTCACTGATGTTGAGTCAGATCTGACTCAAAGTGACCCCTCCTTGGGATTTCAAGACAGTATCAGTAGGGAAGTAGATTGCCCAACCTTCCTTCCAAGGAGTGGCTGGTTGGTTTGAACTGCCAGCCCTCTGATTAGCAGAATCTTATTATTGCCCAATCAGTGTAGCACCAGAGATTCACACAATATTAGAGCTATAACAGACCTTAACAATGTGCAGCTAAACACTAAACATTTAAAGGCAGATAAAGGTAAAATTGCTTTCCAAAAGTTATGCAGTGAGTTAATGACATAGCTGAAGCATGAACCCCGCTTTAGAAATGATAGGGAAGGACTATATTTGTATTTCATTTCCAGTGGTTGCAACTTGATGTTTTGATGTTAGGTATTCATAACAGCACAGCCTAAACAGGATCAGTAATGTCTACTATAAAGTTATGTGAATTTATTTTATATTCAAGAAACAAAACAAAATTTAAGTAGAAGTTAAAATTTCTCTATTCTTACCATTTAAGTAAGTACACAAATTCTGAGTATATTTCACTTAAGTATTAACAGACAGTCCTTGGGATATGAATGTCCAATTGACAGACAACTCATATTTTCACTTTAATGTTATATAACTTTGCCCTCACTTTGAAATGATTGGACCCCCCTCTACTCAAAATAAATTTTTCATTACAATAAACTTCATGTTTTGTACATGCAGCTTTTAAATAATTGAAAAGCCCTCAAAACTTTCCTTCCAATCAAGTATGCACTACTGTATGCTCCTGTTTTTAATCACCTACAAATTTAACTTAAACACTTAGACATAGTTAGAAATGGATCTTGTTTGTAACCTGGAGACTGCCTGTACTATGAGATAAAATTACTTAAGGCGAATTGAAAATTAATAATTTAATGAAACTACTGTTAAAACAAATATCTATGGCAATTACAACACAATTGAAGCTGGAGGACAAGTCTTTTTTTGTTGCCAGTAGGGTGTGCAGTGGGTGGAGCAATAAAGAAAGATTTCTTATTCTCTTCCTTCATATTTCATTATTTTCCTAAATGTGCCCACAACAGCTTTGAAAGCACTTCCTGGAAAGTAAAAGCAAATATCATGAGTCCTCATTCTCTCTCTCTCTTTATTTATTTTTTTAATTGTTATTTGAAAGTTTACAGAGCAAATTTATTTCCATACAGCAATTCACATACACTTTGTCTCTTGACATTGACTACAATTTACCACAATGCGACAGGTCCCCTCCTACTTCCTCCCCATAGTTACCTCTTCCCTGTGTCCTTTCTTCTGTGCACTCCTGCCCCCTGAGCTATGTCCCTGTGCATGCACAGCCCTTCTGATCTCTCATGGTTTTTCTCTTCAAGGAGTGAATCTAAGTAGTGTAAATGTTCACCTCATATGCATGTCTTTTGTTTGGTTGGAAGCAACAGGTGTGGGTTCAATTCCAGACTTGATGGGCAGCTAGGGGCCATAGTCTCAGGGGGTTCATCAGGCTCTATTAGAACAGTAAACATTGTTCCTTTATTTTTTTAAATGATTTTGAGTTTTGTTCCACATTGTTCTCCTTCTCTATCCAGGATATCCTACATAGATTCCCCACTGAGTGGTTGACATTGGTAGCTGGGCACCATTTAGTTCTTCTGGTTTCATAGTTGTATAGGCTGTGGATCACATGGTGTACCAGCCTCTAGAACTAATTGTTTCCAATGAATCTTTGGTTTTCTTCATTCTTCTCTGCACTGGATGAAGAGAGACCCATCTTTGCATGTATATGGATGCTTGCAGACTTTTAAGATCCTAGTTGCTACTCACCAAAGTAGGAGTCGGAACAATGTTTTGTGTAGTATGTTATGCCAATTGAGCTTGATGTCCCCTGTGATTATTGTCCTGAGCCCAGAGGTTCAACTACTTGCTCCCTCTGGGTAACTGGCTGTGACCAAGAAGTGACTACAACCTTATCTCTGGTCAGCTCTACTATACACCTGAGAATTCTTACAGAACATACAATACACTTGTAGAACTATTGTCTGCCAACCCTATACATGGTCTTGGGTACACTCCCTGCTTCATAGACATACCTAATAGTTCAGACTGCCCACCCATATACCCATGTTTGCCTTCACTGACAACGCAGTACTGTATGTGCAGAAGTGTTCATCTTTGTTGTCTGCACTTCCCATGTACCTCTCTATGTCTTCCTCTTCCTCAATGCCACCATGTTGATCAGTCACATTTGGTACATTGCCCTTCTCTTCACCCAAATCAATCCTTATCTCTACCTATCTAACAGTGTTCCATCCCCTCCCCTCCCACCCTTGGTAACCAACAAGAAAATTTCCTATATAAACCATTCCTTCACTTTTACAATAACGGACTAATACAATATTTATCCTTCTGTGATTGACTTATTTCATTCAGCACAATGTCCATTTATCCATTTATCCATGTTATGCAGTGTTTTGCAGATTCTACATTATTTTTTAGTGTTGCATAGTATTCCATTATGTGCATGTACCATAGTTTGGTTATCCATTCCTCAGTTGATGGACACTTAGGTTGTTTCCATCTTTTGGCTATTGTAAATAGTGCTGTGATGAACATGGGTGTGCTTATGTCTGTTCTTGTCATGGCTCTCACTTCTTTAGGATATATACCTAGTAATGGAATGGGTGGATGAAATGGTATTTCTATTTCTAACTTTTAATGAATCTCCATACTGCTTTCCACTGTGGTTGTACCATTTTAGTCTCACTAGCAGTGTGTTAGAGTCCCAGTCTCTCCACATCCTGGCCAGCATTTGTTATTTTCTGTCTTGTTGAACTTTGCTGCTAGTGCTGGGGCAAGATGGTATGTCATTGTTGTTTTGATTTCCATCTTTCTAATGGGTATGATCATGAGCATTTCTTCATATGTTTGTTGGTTGCCTGAATATCCTCTTTGGTGAAGTATTTATTCATGTCTTTTGCCCATATTTTAATTGGAGTATTTGTCTTTCTGTTATTGAGATTTTGGAGTTTTCTGTAAATTCTATAGATAAGTCCCTTGCCAGATATTCTTTCCCAATTTGTAGGTTCTCTTTTTACTCTTTTGGAGAAGTCTTTTGAAGCACATAAATATTTAATTTTTAGGAGATCCTTTTCATCTTGTTTCTCTTCTGTTGTTTGTGTATTTTGGGTTACGCTTGGTAGTTTATTTACACCATATTGTTGTTGTTGTTGTTGTTATGTGCCGTCGAGTCGGCCCCGACTCATAGCTACCCCTCCTTGGGTTTCCGAGGCAGTATCACTACGGAAGTAGGATTGCCCAACCTTTCTTCCGAGGAGTGGCTGGTGGGTTTGAACCGCCAGCGGTCTGGTTAGCAGGCAAGTGTCTTAGCCACTATGCTACCAGAGCTCCCTGGGTCCCTAAATTTGCCCCTATTATTTTCTGTGGGGAACTTTATCATTTTAGGTTTCACATTTCTTTGATCCATCTGGAGTTCGTTTTTGTGTATGGTGTGAGTTACAGATCTTGTTTCATTTTTCTGAAAACAGACATCCAGTTTTCCCAGTACCATTTTTTTAAACAAATATTTTCTTCCCCATTGAATGGATTTCAGTCCTTTGTCAAAGACCAGCTGATCATAGTTTGATGGATCTAATTTGGGTTCTTAATTCTATTCCATTGGTCTATGTGTCTGTCATTATACCAATACCAGGCAGTTTTGACCACTGTGGATGTTTTGAGATCTGGCAGTGTGAGACCTTCTACTTTGTTCTTCTTCTTCAACAGTGTTTTGCTTATCCAAGGTCTCTTTCCTTTACATATAAAGTTAGTGAGGGTTTTTTCCATATTCTTAAAGAATGTTGATCAGATCTGGATTGGAATTGCATTGGACAGTACTGACTTTTTCCACAATGTTCAATCTTCCTATATATGCACATGGTATGTTCTTCCATTTTTGTAGATCTCTTATGGTCTCTTGAAGTAGTCTTTTATAGTTATCTTTGTACAGGTCTTTTGTGTCCCTTGTAAGATTTATTCCCAAGTATTTTATTTTTTTGGTAGCTATTGAAAATTATATTGATTTCCTTTTTTGTATTTTTTTTTTTTATTTTCCAGCAATCTCTTTGCTAGTATAGAGGAATACACTGATTTTTGGATATTGATCTTGTATCCTGCCACGATGCTAAATCTCTCAATTAGTTCCAGTAGATTTTTGACTGAGTCTCTTGGTTTTTGTAATTATGGGATCCTATCATCAGCAAATAGGGGTAATTTTCCTTCTTCCTTACCAATTTGAGTGCCTTTGATTTCCTTTTTGTGCCTTATTGCCCTGGCTAAGAGTTCCAACACAATGTTGAATAGAAGTGGTGATTGAGAGCATCCTGATCTGGTTCCTCTTCTCAAGGAGAGTGGTTACAGTCTCTCTCCATTGAGAATAATGTTGGCTCTTGGTTTTGCATAGATGCCCTTTATAATGTTGAGGAATGTCCCTTCTATTTCTATTTTGCTGAGAGTTTTGGTCAAGAATAGGTATTAGATTTTATCAAATGCCTTTTCTGCATCAATTAATATGATCATGTGATTCTTTTGTTTCATTTATGTGGTGGATGACATTGTTTTTCTAATGTTGAACCATCCTTGCATACCTGATATGAACCCCACTTGGTCATAATGAATAATTTTCTTGATATGTTGTTGAAAGCTATTGGCTAGGATTTTGTTGAAAACATGTACATCTATATTCATGAGGGATATTGGTCTGTAGTTTTCCTTTTGAGTGATGTCTTTGCCTAGTTTTGGTATCAAGGTTATGCTTGCTTCATAAAATGAGTTAGGGAGGATTCCATCCTTTTCTATGTTTTGGAAAAGTTTGAGTAGGATTGGTGTCAGTTCTCTGGATGTTTTGTAGAATTCTCCGATGAAACAGTTTGGGCCAGGACTTT
>NW_006921912.1:3990102-3993381 GCF_000298275.1 Orycteropus afer afer | reverse complement strand
TTGACTTCTGTTCAAATCTTTATTTTCTTTCTTTTGGTGACTGTAGCATTTTCTTGCCATTCTTTTTATAATTGTTGGTTTAATGTCTTTTTTGATTGCCATTTTCTTGATATATCTTTTTCCAACCTTTGATTTTCAGTCTATTTTTGTCTTTGTCTCTAAGGTGTGTCTCTTGTAGACAACATATTGATGAGTTGTGTGTTCTTATCTGGTCTGCAGTGCTCCATCTTTTGAGTGGTGCATTTAATCCATTAACATTCAGTGTAATTATTGACAAATATGAATTGGTTGCTGTCATTTTGTTATGTGCTTTTTCATGGTGTTCCTGGTTTCTTTTATCCATATTATTTTATGTGCTGAGCTCATTATTTTTATGAATTGTGTTATCATATCCTTTGTTGCTATTGTTTTAGTATTTGGTAAATATTTGTGCTTGTCCTCTTTTTTTATTGTGATGTGAATTTATCATCTTTCTTTTAGGTTACCTGTGATTTATAATATTCACCCTGAGTTTTGAAAAGTCTATTCTATCTTGCAAGTCTTTTGACTTCCTCATTATTTAGAAGTTCAGTAACTACACAGCATTTTTCTTCTTTTTGGATTGTAGTCATCTGCATTTGCCAAATGATGTTTCTGGTTCCCTGTTTACATCTTGCAAGCTTATTTTACTTGGGATACATCCATAGCTGTGGTTTGTGGATTATGTCATCTTGTGCATTAATGATTGGCTGTTGTTTGCTATTATTGATTCTCTGTTCAAAGGATTCCCTTTAGTATTTCTTTTAAGGTTGGTCTGGTTTTAACAAATTCCTTAATTTCTGCTTATCTGGAAATCTCCTAATTTCACCATCATAATTGAGGAGCAATTTTGCTGGGTATATAATTCTTGGCTGGAAAATTTTCTCTTTCAGGGTTATATATATACTATCCCATGCCTTCTTGCTTGCATGATTTCTGCTGAGAAATCCGAGCTTACTCTTATTGATTGTCCTTTGTAAGTAACTTTTTGTTTTTCCATATTGCTTTCAGAATTCTTTCTTTGTCTTTGGTTTTGATGACTTTAATGATGATATGTGTTGGTGATTTTCTTTTGAGTTCTATCCTGTTTGGAGTTTGTTGGACTTCCTGAATGGATATATTCTCATCTTTTATCATATCAGGGAAGTTATCTTCCAACAAATCTTGGGTAATTTTCTCTGTGGTTTTCTTTTACTCTTCCTGTTTGGATTTCTGATTACATGTAGGTTATTCCTTTTGATTGTATCTGACATGAACCTTAGGCTTTCTTCATTTTGTTTTGATCTTTTCTCTGATTGATCCCTTTCCAAAGAAATATTCAGGTATTTGTCTTCTATCTCCTGAATTCTGTCTTCCATTGATTTGATTCTATGTTTCTGTCTTTTCAATGTGTTATCTATTTCTGAAAATTCAGTATTAAGCTTCTGGATTTCTATCAGAAGATTTTAAATCATTTCTAATTTTTCATTTATTTTGTCATGTTGTTCTTGTATTTTTTTCTGAAATTGTTCAAAGTTTTGTCCGTGTTTTCCTTAATTTTGTCAGTGTTTTCCTTCATCTATCTCTCAGTCCTTTGAAGATACCTAAATATAATTCTTTTGAATTCCTTATCAGGGAGTTCCAATGCTGCTTATTCCTCAGGGATGTCTTCTGGGTTTGTATCATGCTCCCTTGTTTCTATCACTTTATCTTTCTTCTTTATGTGGACTGTGGTGGTCTGTTGTCTCCAAGACATTGCGATATTGTTGTATTTAGATCTCTGTTAATTGTTTATGAAGAGAAGCTAGGGTGAATCTGGCTCTTGTTGGTGGTTGTTTGTCTTTGCCCAGTTGTTGGAGAAGGAAGTGGTGGCTCTCATTCAGTAACTGAAGCTGCAGGAGGTGTAGGTGTAGTTGTGTCATATGGGCATTGTTACTGTCTTCCACTCAGTTAGTCAAAAATAACAATTTAATAACCATCAAAAAAGTAAAAGCAAGTGGACAAAACATTCACAGTGTAATCACACAGGAACAATAATCAAAAGAATAAGAAAAAGGAAAGAATAAACTCACAATATCTGAGGAAAGGACAATAAGAGAAAAGCGGTACAGTAGGAGAATAATGAAGAAAAAAATGGGAAAAATGCAAAAAGGAAAACAAGAGTGGGGTTAACCACAAGGAAGAAAAAAATTGGAACTAGAGACAAGGAAAAAAGAAAAAAGTGAAAGCTAAAACCTGAGAAGGGAAGAATAAAGAATAATAATAAATATGACAATAATAATAAGAAGAATTTTAAAACTGATAAAAGCAAACAAACTAAAAGGAAAAAAATAATCTGGGTATGGTGGGGCATTGCACCCAAGATCCCTCAGAGCACACAAACTGGGATGGAATTCTTGTCAGCCCAGAAGGTGGGTGGGCTACACCTCTGTTACCAAGAAGTTGTGGGGTACAAGAGTAACAAGAAGAATATTGCACCTTTAAGTCATTGGCTTCCAGGATGTCCTTGTTGTTCCTGGCAAGTGAACTCTATTCTTAAGTCCCTGGAATCTGGGAGGATTCTGTCACTGTAAATATCAGAATGGTCAAACCACTTGTAAACATTCAAATGGCTGTGCCCTCTGGAGAGGTAAAAGTCCACAGCTCATCCCAACTTCCTCTTCTCTGTTTCCCCTTTTATTTACCAATCATCAGTGCAGTCCTCCATGTAGCCCTTTGCTAGCAAGGCTGATTTTTAGATTAATCCTTAGGTCCTAACACCATTCTGCAATATCCAAGCTGTCTGTGCCATCAGGATTGCTGCCAGACTGCAGCTCTGTATGTCTCCTTTTTTTCGTCTTTTCTTGCAAATTCTTCTACTAGTTGAAGTTTAGTCCACTTCCATATCCTTCCCTTCAAAACTCAGGGTTCCAGGATTATCTTTTGTGCTTGTGTTAATTGGTTCTCATTTTCTTTGTTGAAGATGGTCTATGCAATCATTCTGACTATTCCACCATCTTACCAGACCATTCACAATTTCTGATATAAATATCTCTGTGTCATATATATAAAGCTTGTTCTGCATAATTCCTCCACAATTCACAATTCTCGATGTACATATCTCTGTGTCATATATATAAAGTAGTGTATATGTGTGTATGTGTGTGTGTGTGTGTGTATATATATATATATATATATATATATATGTATATCAGCACTTGACTGCTAACCAGAAGGCTGGTGATTCAAACCCACCAGCCACTCCTCGGAAGGAAGGTTGGGCAATCCTACTTCCGTAGTGAT
>NW_006921912.1:3967797-3990002 GCF_000298275.1 Orycteropus afer afer | reverse complement strand
GGGGTTGCTATGAGTCGGGGCCGACTCGATGGCACATAACAACAAACAACAACATATATATATATGTGTGTGTGTATATATATATATGTGTGTGTGTGTATATATATATATATATAATCAGAAGGAGGATTGGACAATCTACTTCCATAATGATACTGCCTCAGAAACCCAAGGAGGGGTTGCTATGAGTGGGATCCCACTTGACAACAGTGAGTCTTTAATTATTAGATCAGGAAAACACACAGACACACACAACAAACTTGTCTAGTGGTAAATTAACTAAATTGTGGGTAAAAAGGCACATAGATGTAGATATAGTTACAAATGTACATATAGCCAACAAACAAACCAAACTCACTGCCATCAAGTCGAACCCGACTCATAGTGCTCCCTCCTTGTATTTCTGAGGCAATGCCGCTACAGAAGGAAATTGTTCAACCTTCCTTCTGAATAGTGGCTGGTGGGTGTGAACTCCCAGCCTTCTGGTTAGCAGTCAAATGCCTTAAGCACTATACATAGATATAGAGGAAGTGTAAATTGTTATAATCTATATACAAGAGAAGCTGGTAGTACCAGATAATATAAGTTTTGTTTTTCATAGGACAATTCTACTCATCAAATGACAGAAGTTACATCTCCATTTGCATAAAAATATATACCACAGAGATATTACCAAAAAAATTTGAATAGTAAAATATTTCTTAGAAATAAAGTAAATGTTCATGTAGAGACTATATACTGTAGTACACACACAAATAGGAATCTTGAATATTGGAATTAATTTAAATTATTTACATAACCATTAAAATAAAATAAATGCAGAAGGGAAAACAACAAAATGGAATATAAGCAGAAAATGAAGAAACTTAATTGTATTTTAAGTTAATAACATAACCATAATTATAGGAACAATGACTTTGAACAAATTATTTAGACTTTATTCCTTGAGGCAAAAAGCAAAAAAGCCTTGTAAACAAAAACAACTACTTAATTCTCCAAAGAGGTTTGTTATTTGCCAAATTATGGATTAGCAAACACCTCCAATTAAAAATTTCAGTTTCCATCTTAAGAATCTAGAAAAATAGGGATCTTAAAAGCTTGCAAGCCACCATATAGATGCAACAATGGGTGTCTTTTTGTCCAGAGCACAGAAGAATGAAGAAAACCAAAGACACATGGAAACAATTAGTCCAAGGGACTGGTAGACCATGAGATCCTCAGTTTATATGACCATGAAAGTAGAAGAACCAGATGATAACCAGCTATCACTCTCAACCACTTGGAGGGAGATCTGTGTAGGAAATCCTGGATAGAGTGGGAGAATAATGTGAAAAAAAACCTCAAAATTACATATAAATATATATAAATATAAATAAATATATATATATGTGTGTGTGTGTGTGTGTGTATATATGTAAAACCAGGCTTCCTGGTCTTAGAGCCTGGTGAAACCCCTGAGACTGTGCCTCCAAGCTGCCCTTCAGGTCTGGAATTGAACTTACTCCTATGGCTTCCAGCCAAATAAAAGACTGGTGTATCAGTTGAACATTTACATCAGGTAGATACACTCCTTGGAGAGATGAATCATGGGAGAACAGAAGGGCGGGTATACACAGGGAGACTGCTGGGGGGGGCAGGAGGGCATGAGTGGGAAAGACAGGAAGAGGTAACTATGGGCAGGAAGTGGGAAGAGAGCTATTACATTGTGGGAAATAACAGTCAATATTATGAGACAAAATGTGTTTGAACTGCTATATGGAAAATGAAATTGTTCTGTAAACTTTCACCCAAATCACAATAAAAATTAAAAAAAAAAAACTGAGAAAAACAAATACACGAACATTAAAAAAAAAAGCAAACTAGAAACGTAATCATTAAGAAAAATCAAATTAAATCAAAATAACAATCACTAGACATCTACCAAAATGATTAAAATTAAGAAGAGTGACTGTACCAAGTGTTGTTGAAGAAGAATACTAATTGGCATTCTCATAGACTACTGGTGGGAATGCAAAATGACACAGAACTTTGGGAAACAGTTTTGTAATTTTAAAATAGTCATTTTTATATGTACTATACTATCCAGTCATTCCACTCTTATGTAATTATCCAAGATAAATTAAAGAATATGCCTATACAAAGACTTGTACATACATGTTCATAGCAATTTTATTCCTTAGAGTACCAACTGGAAACAACTCTAGTTTTCATTGTCAAATAAATGAATAAATATCCTGTGGTATATACATACAATGGATCTACTTGAACAGCAAAGAGAATGAACTACTACAAGAAATCCACATAAATAGAAGAACATTTTATGTTCATGGATAGAAACACTGAGTATTGTGAAAATGTCAATACTACCCAAAGAAATCTATATATTCAATGCAATTCCAACCCAGATTCTATCAGCATTCTTTAAAGACATGGGAAAACTAATCACTAACTTTATATTGAAAGGAAAGAGACCACAGATAAGCAAAGTACTGCTGAGAAGAAAAAAAATTAGTCTCACACTGCCCAATCTCAAAACCTACTATTCAGCTACAGTAATCAAAACAGTACAACTGGTACAATGACAGATAAATAGACCAATGAAACAGAATTGAGAATACAGAAGTAAACCTATCCATCTATGGAAAGCTGATCTTTGACAAAGGGGTAAAACCCATTAAATGGGGAAGAGATAGCCTGTTTAACAAATGATGCTAGCAAAATTGGATGTCCACTTGCAGAAAATGAAACAAGATTCATACCTCACACGATAGACAAAAACGAACTCAAGATGACCCATAAAGGTCATCAAAGATAAAATAGGGGAAAACCTAAGGGAGCTAATTTATGGCATAAATAGACTGTCAAACATAACCCAAAATGCATAAACAGTGGAAGAGAAATTAGATGACTGGGACCTTTTAAAAATTAAATTCTTATGTGCATCAAAAGAGTAAAGAAAGAACATACAGATTTGGGGAAATATATATATATATATATATATATGGTATGACATATCTGACAAGGGACTTATCTCTAAAATTTATAGCAAACTTAAACATCTCAACATAAAAAAGACAATACAATTCAAAACTGGATAAAGGGCATTAAAAGACACTTCAATAAAGAAGATACACAAGCAGCCAAAAAACACATGAGGAAATGCCATTAGGGAGATGCATTTCAAAACAATGAGATATCATTTTACCCCAGTGATTATAGCAAAGTTCAACAAGGCAGAAAATAACAAATGCTGACAAAGGTTTGGAGAAATTGGAATTCTCATACACTGCTGGTGGGACTGTAAAATGGTACATCCACTGTGGAAAATGGTATGGCATTTCCTTAAAAAAAAAATAAATAAAAATTGAAATTGGAAATTTGGTCCAGCAATTCCACTACTAGGAATACATCCTAAAGAGGTGAGATCCAGGACATGAATAGACATATGCACACCTATGTTCATTCAATTCACTGTAGTAAAGAGATAGAAACAACCTAAGGGCCCTTCAACAAATGAATAACCAAACTATGGTACATTCACATAATGGAACATTATGCAACATTAAAGAATAATAAGGAATCCATGAATCACATCATAACATGGATGAATTTGGAGGACATTATGCTGAGTAAAATAAGTCAATCACAGAAAGACAAATATTGCATGAATCCATAGCTACAAGAAAGTCAAGGAAAAGTGAATTTTATTCCAGGTCCAAAGTATATCCCAGGACAATAGTATTGGGGGACACCAGACTCAATTGGCACAACAAAATACATAAAAATCTTGTTCCATAGCCTACATTGCGTTCAAGCAGGCATTTAAGATGTAGCTAATGGTCTCCTATCATTGGAAGTAAAGAAAAGTGCAAAAAAAACAAGGTCATTTGGAAACAATCAGCCCTAGGACATGATGGACCTTGAGATCAGAAGTATTTGATAATACCTGGCTACCAATGTCAACTACTGGGGAAAGGATCAAAACTGGAGATCCTTGGTAGAGTGGGAGGAAAAATGTGGAACAAAATCCCAAAAGACAATAATCACCAGAATTGCTAATCAGATGGAGTCTGGTGGGACCCCCAATACTACAGCCCTGGGATACACTTTAGGCATGGAATAAAACTCACTCTCAGCTCAATAGTAAATTAGACGTATATGCAGACCACTCAACCCAGGATGACACACCCACATACTCTATGGAGATGCATCCCTTGGATCAATTGACCACTGGGTACCAGAGGGGCAACATTCACATGGAGGAAACACAGGACTTACAGGAGTGTGTAACTATGAGGGGTACAGGGTGGGGGTTACTGGGAAGGGAGGGGAGGAGAGTGGGTTAGGGTTGAGGATAATTGGTGAGTGAAACCAAATATACAGGAAATGTTGAATGTAAAACAAACTCTGCTCTGTAAATTTGCACCTAAAGCACGGTAAAACAAACAAACAAATAAATATATACTTAAAAAAAAAAAAAAAGTCAAGACAAGGTTTATGCAGGAAAGGAAATATACTTTGTTGGTTACCAGGGATGGTAAGAAAGGGGAGAGAAAACTTCTGACTAGTTTTGAGTCATGTGTTTGTTGGGTGAAGGGAAAGACAATATTACAAAAGACTGTGACCAGTACAATAACAATAGGAAAAAAGAGGATACAGAAATGTGCACAAAAAATATAGACAACAGAGGCAAATACCATTAAATACACAATACTGCATTCCCCATAACAACAAACACTAGTCTAGATAGACAGGTGAGAAGATCAGGTGTGGGTAAGTGAACAGGAATACACTCATGACCGTAGATGGATTTGGCTGTTGATATCCTAACATGTGTATTTATGCTACAAAAATATCCATATACATTATAGAAATAACAAGGAACAAGGTTGGGATAGCTTCTCAGTTACAAACAAGCACCTCGAGGGAGTGAGTCCCCAAGCCTATGGGCTTGGGACAATGGTCTCAAGGGACATCTAGTTCAATTGGCACAACATATGGTACTTAAAAATCTTGTTCTACATCCTACTTTGGTGAGTAGTGACTGGGGTTTTAAAAACTTGCAAATGGCCATCTAAGACGCAACTATTGGTCTTCCTTCATCTGGAAAAAGAAAAGTGAAGAAAATCAAAGTCATATGGAAGCAATTAGTCCAAGGGACTAACAGAACCAGTTTCCATGCCCTGAGACCTACATGGTGCCTAGCTGCCAATGCCAATCACTTAGAAAGAGATCAAATTGGAGATCCTGGATAGAGTGGGAAGAAAAATGTGGAACAAAATTAAAAAAAAAAAAAAAAAAGATGACCAGAATTACCAGTTGGATATAGACTAGTGGAACTCCTGAGAGTATGGCCCGAGTTATCCTTCAAGCCTGGAGCTGGGCTCACTTCCATGGATTAGCTCTCAGCCAAAAGTAGAAAGACCTACAAGCAGAACACTTACCCAGTGAAATGCACCCATCTACCGTGAGGAGATGTACCCTTTAGATCAATCAGTCCTGAGACATCAGAAGACATCATTTACATAGAGGGAAAACTGAATAAAGAGGAATGCATGTTGTTGTTGTTATGTGCCGTCAAGTTGGTCCCGACTCATAGCTACCCTTCCTTGGTTTTCCGAGGCAGTATCACTACGGAAGTAGGATTGCCCAACCTTCCTTCAGAGGAGTGCATAGATAAGGGTAAATGGAAAGGGAATTCACAGGGAGGAGATGTGAGAAGAGCTTTTTATTCTGGGGATTGCAATTGGGCCATGAAACCAAATGTGCATGAACTGTTGAAAGTAAAGTGAATCAGCTTTATAAATTTGTGCCCAAATCACAATAAAAAAAATTTAAAATTAGAATGAACTATTGATGCATAGGAGCTCTGGTAGCATAGTGCCTAAGGCACTTGACTGCTCACCAGAAGGCTGGCGGTTCAAACCCACCAGCACTCCTCGGAAGGAAGGTTGGGCAATCCTACTTCCGTAGTGATACTGCCTCGGAAACCCAAGGAGGGGTCGCTATGAGTCGGGGCCGACTCGACGGCAAACAACAACAACAACAACAACATTGATGCATGTGGCAACTTGACTAGATTCAAAATAATTATGCTGAATGAAACAAATGCAATACAGAGAAGTATTTTTTTTATTGATTTGAGTTTTATAAAATTCTTGAAAATAAAAACTAATCTATTACGTCAGAAAGTGGATCAGTGTTGCCTGGGAGATGGGGAGCATGAGAATGTGGGAGAAAGGGATTACCAAGGTATATGAGAAAACCTAAGGGTGATTGTTGTGTTGATTGTATTAATTGTGTTGTTAATTTCCTAAATTTACAAATATGTCAACACTTCTGAAATTATATACTTGAAATACATCTCATTTCTTATACAGCAATTACATTTCAATAAAACCATTTAAAGAAAATAGAAAAGGAGAGGGAATATAGGGATTGAATATGGCTAGTTCTTCTGTCAAATTCAGTTTTCAAATATTCACTCTCATATTTACAGGAAGTATTTAGAATTGGGTGGAAGAATGGACAATGAATTACTCTATTAGTCTCTTCACAGGAAAACATGTGGCTTGGAAATTGAATTTCTCTTTTTTTTGGAGAGGCTGTGAGAAGAACACCTGGAAACTTATGAGTTATTTTGATATTATCATTAACCCATGGTAAATCATTCCTGGAGAAATTAGTCTGTAGAAAGGAAGGCTATGCATCTTATCAGCTATGATATCCTATGCAGTGTTTGTAAGAGAAATCTGGGCTTCTATAGCATACATTTTTGCAAAGTTTGAATTCTTGTCACACAGAAAAATACATTTGGTCAATTTCATTCATAATCTCATTTCTTTAAGTATATGAAAATGTATGTATGTATATGTGTATACTACACATACAGTTCCTTTGAGTTGTTGTTGTTGTTGTTATGCGCCGTCGAGTCAGACCCGACTCATAGCGACCCCTTTGAGTAGTCCTCTTTAAAACGTTAAAAAACAAAGATGTCACTTAGAGGACTAAAGTGTGCCTGACCCAAGCTATGGCATTTTTGATTGTTTCATATGCATGCAAAAGCTGGACAATGAATAAGGATGACCAAAGAACTGATGCATTTGAATTATGCTGTTGATGAAGAATAAGAATATTGAGTATATCCGGGATGTTCAGAGGAATAAGCACATTTATCTTGGAAGAAATTTAGCCAGAATTCTCCTTAGAAGTGAATATAGTGAAACCTTGTTTACTTCTTTGAACATGTTATCAGGAGGGACTAGTTCCTGAAGAAGAACATCATGCTTGCTAAAGTGAAGGGTAAAGAGGAAGAGTTTTGTTAAAGATTGATTTGTGTTCCCCAAAAAAATATGTGTTATAAATCCCAGTCTTTACTCCTATTGTTATAATGGATTTGGGAAAAGTTTTCTTTGTTATGTTAAAGGGGCAGGATGAGCATAGGGTATGTCTTTAGTCACCATCTTTTGAGATATAAAAGAGAATAACCAAGCAAGTGAAGGAAGCAGAGAGCAGGGAAGGAAGTGCCAAGCTATATGAGTAATAGAAACTAAAAAAGAGACACGAAACTTCCTCCACAGCCAACAAAGACAAAGGCTTCTTCAAGAGCCAATGCTCTGAATTTAGATTTCTTGCATCCTAAATAGTGAGAAGGAGCTCTGGTGATGCAGTGGCTAAGGCATTTGGCTGAACCAAAAGGACAATTGTTCAAGCCCAACCCCTGCTCTGTGAGAGGAAGATGAAGCAGTCTGCTTTCATAAAGATTTACAGCCTTGGAAACCTTATGGGGCAGTTCTACTCTGTCCTATAGTGTCACTATGAGTTGGAATTGACTCAAGGGCTGTTGTTTTTGGGTTTTCCTTGGTCCACTGAAAAACCATTTGAGTCATCAGGCCCTTAAGAACTTGGAATCTCATACAGTGGAAAAATGAATGGAAATGCAATATCTTCAATCTCATATGATCATTTCAGTACCACATGTGAATGCAGTGTACATCATAGATCTTTGTAGTTGATTTCATATTTAACTCTCTAATTCACATTCTAATTTCACATTCACATCTCTAATGATAGAGATCCAATAAGCTAGGTTTCAAAGGAGATCTGACACTTTCTGGTAGACTCATAGATGTATTTGAACTTTTGTGCACAGGAAGCACAGATAGCTTGTGTAATCAGACAGCCCTGAATTTTGTACAGACTTGGAAGGCAGGCAAGTAGATCTTAAGCTGTCCATTTTTAAATTCATTCTTTCTCTTTAGTTTAGTAAACAGCAACTTTGGATTACAGTGAAAGGAGAAAAACCAAAAAAGAAAAAAAGTCGCTGCCATCAAGTCCATTCCAATTCAGAGGGACCCTCTTTGGGTTTCTGAGGAGGTAAATCTTTATGGAAGTAGATTGCCCAGTCTTCTTTCCATGGAGTGGCTGGTGGGTTTGGACCATCAGCCTTCCAGTTAGCAGTCAAATGCTTAAGCACTACACCAGCAGAAGAGAATAACTAAAAGAATGTGTGGTGAAAAATTTCACCATCTTTTCTGCCCACCAAGGAAGTGTGCAAAGAGAATGCAGATAATTATAGAAGGCAGTTGATGTTCAAGTCATAATAGGTCAGAGAAGGGTGTGCAGAAGAAATAGGGTTCATCACCACTCTCAGGGCTATGGTTGTGAGGAAGAAGAATCCATGTGAAATACATTCTGGAAATGACATAAAAGGAAGTAGTGTGCAGAAGACAATTAGTTAAGACCATCTCCTAATATCATACCCATTGTCTCAGTAGCCTGAAATATGGAAGGGAAATCTATTATGTACCTGTTGAAATTTCATAAGGCAAAATCACTAGTTGCTTATGAGTTTTGCTACAAGGAAGATGTTTGCTTTCAGAAGATATCTTCAATGGAGTACTATGTACTATACATCCACCATTAGAGATTTCTTCACTGATTTTTTGTGAAGGATCACTAGTGAGAAACATACTTTTAAATAGAAAGATACATAGTGAACAAACATAGAGCAGGACCCATAAAGAGGGTCTTGATAGGCCAAGCAAACAATTATCTTTTTTAATTCAGTCCATGATTAAGTGTTAAGCTTAATATTTTATGTCACAGGCTAGTCTACCACCACTTATCTTAGTGTCAGTGAGGTAATTATGAGAGACAGAAGAAATAGCTATCAACTTACACCATCTAAAAGAAAAATATACTACTCTACTTTTTTTTTTTTTTTCCAGTTGGGAAGAATGTATGTTATATCATGCAAATTCACCTTAGAAATCGTTTTCAAAATAACTATCTTGCAACTAATCAAGGAAGTACTGAATCATGAATCATAATACCATAGAATAGTATTTCAAGAAGTATGTGACTTTTTGTGTACAGAAATAAAACAGTAATAGCTGAAAACTGGAGTGAAAGTAATAAAAATGGTATGTTACTTTAAGAAGCAGAAAGAAAAGTTAGTTTTCTTAAAAAAGAAAGAGCAGATCACTACCATGATCTTTAGTGGTTCTTACTTCTAACCTGGAGTGGTCTATATGTCATATCCATGGCTTTTTTCAGTACATCTTTTACATCCTTATTCCTCAAGCTGTAGATCAAAGGGTTCAGCATAGGAATGACTGTGGTGTAAAAGACAGAGGCCACCATCTCTTGGCCCATACTGCTGCTGGATGCTGGTTTAAAATACATGAATATGATGGATCCATAAAAAAAAACAACAACTATAAGATGAGAACCACAGGTACTAAAGGCTTTGGACTTGCCCTCAGCTGAAGGTATTTGAAGTATGTTGGAGAGTACGAAGACGTAAGAGACCATGATGGGCACAGTTGTTACTAACATATTGAATCCACCCAGAAGTACCACCAGAAGTTCATTGATGTAAGTACTGGAGCACGAGAGCTTTAGGAGAGGAATCACATCACAGAAGTAATGGTAGATGATATTATCACCACAGAAGGAAAGCCTCATCATGAATATTGTGTGAGTTAAGCCTCCAAAAATTGCCATCATAAATAAGCCAGTCACCAGCATGTTGCAGACCTTTTGAGACATGGTGACACTGTATAGCAGTGGACAACAGATAGCTACATATCTATCATAAGCCATAGCAGTCAGCATATAGGATTCAGCAGTAACAAAAACACAAAAGAAAAAAAGTTGAGCCATACATCCAGAGTAGGAAATGATATTTTTGTCCCATATGAAGTTTTCCAGGAGTTTGGGAGTAATCACTGAAGAATAAAAGAGATCTATGACTGACAAATTACCCAGAAAAAAGTACATAGGAGATTGGAGCTTAGAATTGAAAGTGGTAAGGAAGATCATACCCAGGTTTCCCACTACAGTGACCCCATAGATGCCCAGGAACAGGAGGAGAAGGGGCGACTTGAGTTCTAGTTTGTCTGTCAGTCCCTGGAGAACAAACTCAGTCACTGTGGAATCATTTTCTTTCACCATATCCTTCAGGAAACAGGAGATGTGAAATTGTAGAAAAGAAAATCATAGAAGATAGTGAAGATATTTGCCTGTGATAAGTAATAGTTTTAATTGTGTTGTGATAAGAAAAACAAAAAAAAACTAATAAAAGAGTTTAAATGTGGTCAAAAAGAGCATTAATTACATCACTCATTGTTCAGGAATGTTTATTTTTAACTAAACACCTTCATAAGTTATAGAGAAAAAAGAATAAATCCAAAGTGATCTTTTAAATAATTAGAATATATCTCAAAAGAACAATGTTCCAGTAATTGTGTGCTCTCAGGAATTAAATTGGTGACAAGAACAAGCAGGAGTTCAATAATTATGGATGAAACTGTTCTATTTCTGCAATCGCCAGAACAAGGAACATCAAGTTTTTATTTAGTTTTGAGAAATCACTTTTAGGGTTAGTGTTGGATCTTTTGTATATTCTGTGTTGAAGTGCCACTGGAATACTTTGTCCTCAAGGAGAAAGAAGTATGGGAATGTATGTTTTAGGGTTAAGATCCTTACTCTGAAAGATATGTGCAGGAGCTATCAGTTCCAAATTAAGGAGGTCTTTAAATTAATTGTGGAAGTCTTTAGTTCAAATTAATGAGGACTCTATTATATTTGTTCTTTCTTAGGAGAGTTTTGGTAGTGTAGTGCCTAAGGCATTTGACTGCTAACCTGAAGGCTGGTGGTTCAAACCCACCAGCCACTCCTTGGAAGGAAGGTTGGGCAATCTACTTCTGTAGTGGCACTGCCTTGGAAACGCAAGAAGGGGTCACTATGAGTCGGGTCTGACTCAACAGCACATAACAACAAAAACAGGAGAGTTTTGGAAGCAATTTCTGGTGCATCTCAGGAAAACAATGAAATATGAACACAAAGAAGAGACCTTTACCTTTTGCTCCACCCATTGAACACCCCATTAAAACCAAACTTACTGCCGTTGAGTCAGTTCTGATTCATAGAGACTTCTCTTTGGGTTTCCAGGGTGGTTATCTCTATGAAAGTAGATTGCCCAGTCTTCCTTCCCAGGAATAGCTGGTGAATTTGAACCGCCAACCTTCTGGTTGGCTGTCAAATGCCTTAGGCACTATGCCAATCATTAGCAAAAGAAAAATCTTTTCCTGCAGGTTAATTATGTTTGATTATGCAATAGCCATATATATTTATATCAACAGTAGCTTTCTTAAAATATTAATTTGTAATTCTTCCTATGCAATATCATTTCATAGTAAATGCTATAACAAAGCATGCTCAAGGACTTCTGGTCTTGAAGTGGTTAAATGCTTGCTACTAATTAAAATATCAATACATTGAACCCATCAGTCACCCGCAGGAGAAAGATAAGACAACTCTGCTACAATAAAGATCACAGCCTTGAAAGCCCTGTGGCGCAATTCTCTGCTCTAAAATTGGCATACACTTGAAGGGAATAAGTTTTAAAGAAATTATACTCAGAATTTGTGTACTTACTTGAATGTTGTCAGGAGTAGAAGAATTGTTGATCCTTTTTAACTGATATCATCTCTCTTGGAATTGTAAAATAAATTCAATATCTTCATGGCAAATATGAGTTTTCCAGAACCTTCTTGATCTTGTTTAGTATGTGGTATTATTAGCATGTAACATCAAGCATCATATAGCAACTACTGGAAATGAAGAAGAAATACATCCTCTTCCTAAAATTTCTGGAACTGGGTTATGCTCCAGCTGCATCACTAATTCACTCTGTGACTTTGAGAAAGATATTTTACCTTTTCTTTTCTAAACAAGAGTATGATTAGAATGAAGACCTCTAAGGTCTGTTATAGCTCTATGATTTAATGACTCTCTAACTGTAGTTTGAGTAATGATCATAAGATCACCTCTAACCTCAGATCCTGAGGGACTTTTGTAAGCAAGGGACTACTTTGAAGTTCAAGGACACACATGAGTTCAGTATTCTCCTAGCACCAAAAGTCTTGGGGAGAGTCAGAGGTGACATTCCCCTAAGAATAAGAAAAGCAATTAACTGTAAAACTCACTACCATAGAGTCAATTAGACTCATAGTGACACCTCCTTGGGTTTCCAAAGTGGTAACACTACAGAAGTAGATTGCCCAATCTTCCTTCTGAGGAGTGCCTGGTGGGTTTGAACCACCAGCTTTCTGGTTAGCAGTCAAATGCCTTAGATGCTACGCCCCCAGAGCTTCTTATTAGATATATGGTTCCTGAAAATTTTCTCTCAATGTGTATGCTGTATTTCACTTTATTGATAAAGTGCATTGATAATCAAGATAATATAGTTTCTATGAAGTCCCATTTATCTGTTTTGTCTTTTTATGCCTGTGTTTTTGTTGTTAGGTCTAATAATCCATTGTGCAAAACTAATAATTCATAGTGTTTCCTTAAAAGCATGCACAATATTCATCAGGAGTTCCACAATGCTTTCCCCAGTGAGATGAGAGAAATAAAATGTAACTTCTAATAAATGACAAATAATCAGGTCTACTGAACTTAGGCAAGCCTTAAATCTGGGGAAAATAGGACATGTGCCATTGAGTCAGTTCCTACTCATAGTGACCCTATGTACAATAGAACAAAACGTTGCCTGGTCTAGCACCATCCTCACAATCTTTACAATACTTAAGCCCATTGTCGCACCCACTGTGCTAATCCATCTTTGTCAGGCTCTTCCTCTTTTTTGCCGATCGTCCACTTTACTAACCTTCTCCAGGGAATGGCCCCTTCTGAAAATATGACCAAAGTAGGTGAGATGAAGTCTGGCCATTCTCACCTCCAAGGAGTATTCCAGTTGCACTTCTTCAAGGACAGATTTGTTCATTCTTCTGGTAGTTTATGGTACTTTCAGTACTCCTTACCAACACCACAACTCAAAAGCAGCAACTTTTCTTTGATCTCCCTTATTCATTGTCCAACTTTCACATGCATATAAAATGTTTGAAAATGGCATGGCTTGGGTTAGGCTTATCTTAGTCCTCAAAGAGACAACTTTGCTCTTCAATACTTTAAAGAGGTATTTAGTAATATGATGTCCAGTACAAAATGATGTCTGATTTCTTGACTGTTGTTTCTATGGATGTCAATTGTGGATCCAAGTAATATGAAATCTTTGACAACTTCAAGTTTTTCTCCATTTATCCTAATGCTGTTTATTGGTCCAGTTATGAGGATTTTCATTTTCTTTATGTTGAGATGTAATTCATGCTGCAGACTGTAGCCTTTAAATCTTCATCAGTAAGTGCTTCAAGTCTTCTTCACTCTGAGCAAAGTTGTGTCATCTGCATATTGTTGTTGTTGTTATTTGCCGTCGAGTCGCCCCGACTCATAGCGACCCCTCCTTGGGTTTCCGAGGCAGTATCACTACGGAAGTAGGATTGCCCAACCTTCCTTCCGAGGAGTGGCTGGTGGGTTTGAACCGCCAGCTGTCTGGTTAGCAGGCAAGTGTCTTAGCCACTATGCTACCAGAGCTATATATTACAGGTAGTTAATGGGTCTTCCTCCAATCCTGATGCCACATTCTTCTTCATATGGCCCAGCTTCTCAGATTGTTTGCTCAGCATCCAAACCAAAAAACCAAACTCACTGCCATCAAGTCTATTTCGACTCATAGCGACCCCTCATTGGGTTTCTGAGGCTGTATCTCTATGGAAGTAGATTGCCCAGTCCTCCTTCCAAGGAGTGAACTGTGGGTTTGAACCACCAGCCTTCTGGTTAGCAGTCAAATTCCTTGGGCACTATAACAACAGAGCTCCCTTTGTAGATTGAATAACTATGATGAAAGAATATAACCCTGGTGTAAACCCTTCCTGATTATAACCATGGGGTATGCCCTTGTTCTGGTTCAATGACAGGCTCCTAGTCTATGTACAAGTCCCTCATAAGCACAATTAGATGTTTCAGTTTTCTCATTCTTCTCAATGTTATCCATAATTTGTTATGATCCACACAGCTGAATGCTTTTTTTTTTTTTCAATTTTATTGTGATTTGGGTGAAACTTTACAGTGCAAATTCATCTTCCATACAGCAGTTCACATCCACTTTGTCTCCTGACATTGACTACAATCTCTCACAATATAACAGCTCTCCTCCCACATCCTCCCCATAGCCACCTCTTTCCTGTGCCCTTCCCTTCCATGCACTCATGCTCCCTGAGATATCTCCGTGTGCATGCACAATCCTTCTATTTTCCCATGATTGATCTCTCCAAGGAGTGTATCTACTTAATGTTAATGTTCAGCTCATATGCCTGTCTTTAGTTTGTCTGGAAGCTACAAGACTGGGCTCAAGTATAGACGTGAAGGGGTCATAGTCTTAGGGGTTCCATCAGGCTCTATCAGATCAGCAAATCTGCTCCTTTTTTTTTTTTTAATGATTTTGAATTTTGTTCCATACTGTTTTCCCGCTCTGTCCAGGATCTCCTACATAGATCACCCTCGAGTGGTTGACAGTGGTAGCGGGCACCATCTAGTTCTTCTGGTTTCTTAGTTGTACAGGCTGATAATTGCATGGTGTATTAGTCATTGGACTAATTGTTTCCATGCTTCTTTGGCGTTCTTCATTACTCTTTGCTCTGGACAAAGGGAAACCCATCATTGCATCGATGGCCGCTTGCAAGCTTTTTTTTTTTTTTTTTTAATTGTGATTTGGTGAAGGTTTATGGAGCAAATTCACTTTCCACATGACAGTTCACATACACTTTGTCTCTTGACATTGACTACAATTTACCACAATGCAACAGGTCTCCTCCCAATTCCTCTCCATAGTTACCTCTTCCTTGTGTCCTTTCCTCCATGCACTCCTGTTCCCATGGCTATGTCACTGTGTATAAGCAGCCCTTCTATTCTCCCATGATTGTTCTCTCCAAGGAGTGCATATACCTCAGGTACATGTTCAACTCATATGCCTGTCTTTTGTTTGGCTGGAAGCCACAGGAATGGGTTCAATTCCAGACGTGAAGGGCAGCTAGAGAACATAATCTCAGTAGTTCCATCAGCCTCTATCACACCAGAAAATCTGGTCCCTTTTTTTTTTTTTTTTTCCAAATGATTTTGAGTTTTGTTCCATGTTGTTCTCCCACTCTATCCAGGATCTGCTACATAGATCCCACTCCTAGTGGTTGACAGTGATAACCAGCACCATCTAGCTTTTCTGGTCTCATAGTAGTATAGGCTGAGGATCTCATGGTGTACACGTCACTTGCACTAATTTTTTCCATAAATATTTGGTTTTCTTCATTCTCATTTGCTCTGGATAAGGAGAGACTCATCGTTGCATCTAGATGGCTGCTTGTAAGCTTTTAAGATCCCAGTCATTACTCACTAAAGTAGAATGTGGAACAATGTCTTGTGTAGTATGTTAAGCCAATTGAGCCTGATGTGCCCTGTGACTATAGTCTCGAGCCCTCAGGTCCAACTACTCGCTCCCTCTGGGTAGCTGGCTGTGGCCAAGAAGTGACTACAAACTTGTCCCTTGTCAGCTCTAGTATATACCTGGGAATTCTTACAGAACATACCAATACACTTGTAGAAATATTGTCTGCCAACCGTATACATGGTCTTGGGCACACTTCCCCCTGCATCGATATACCTAATAATTCAGACTGTCCACCCATCTATCCACTCGTATATCCATGTTTGCCATCACTGACAGTGTGGTACTGTATGACCAAAAGGGTTCATGTTTGTTGTCTGTACCTCCCATAAACCTCTCTGTGGCTTCCTCTTTCTCAATGCCACCATGTTGATCACTCACATTTGGTACATTTCCATTCTCTTTACCCAAATCAATACTTGTCTCTACCTATCTAACAGTATTCCCTCCCTTCCTCTCCCACCCCTGGCAGCCAACAAAGAAAATTTCCTTCCATATATTTTCTTTTGACTTTTTAAAATAACAGACAAATACAATATTTGTCCTTTGGTGATTAGCTTATTTCACTCAAGTTCCTCCAAGTTCCTCCACATTATGCTATGTTTTGTAGGTTCTACATTATTGTTTAGTGTTGTACAGTATTCCATAAGTGTATGTACCACAGTTTGGTTGTCCATTCTTCAATTGATGGACACCTACATTGTTTCCATCTTTTGGCTATTGTAAATAGTGCTGTGATGAACATGGCTGTGTATGTGTCTGTTCTTGTCCTGGCTCATACTTCTTTAGGATATATACCTAGTAATGGAATGGCTGGGTCAAATGGTATTTCTATTTCCAACTTTTTAAAGAATCGTCATACTGCCTTCCACAGTGGTTGTACCATTTTATAGTCCCACCAGCAGATTATGAGAGTCCCAATCTCTCTGCATTCTTGACAGCATTTGTTACTTTCTGTCTTGTTGAACTTTGGTACTAGTGCTGGGTCAAGATGGTATGTCACTGCTGTTTTGAATAGCATCTCTCTAATGGGACTTGACTGCTAACCAGAAAGCTGGCAGTTCAAACCCACCAGCCACTCCTTGGGAGGAAGATGGGGCAATCTACTTCCGTAGTGATGCTGCCTCAGAAACCCAAGGAAGGGTCACTATGAGTCGGGTCCAACTCGACAGCACATAACAACAACAATACAATGGCTAATGATCATGAGCATTTCTTCATATATTTATTGGCCACCTGAACTCCTCTTTGATGAAGTGTCTATTCATGTCTTCTGCTCATTTTTTAATTGGATTATTTGTCTTTCTGTTATAGAGGTGCTGGGGTTTTCTACAAATTCTAGAGATAAATCCCTTGTCAGATATGTCATTGTCAAATATTTTCCCCCAATCTGTAGGTTCTCTTTTGATTCTTTTGGAGAATTCTTAGGAAGTACATAAAAATTTCGTTTTTAGAAGGTCCCATTCATCTAGATTCTCTTCTGCTGTTTCTGCATTTTGGGTTATGCTTGATGGTCTATTTATGCCATATATTAAAGCCCTTAAATTGGCCCCCAGTTTTTCCTTGAAGAACGTTATTGTTTCAGATTTCATATTTAAGTCTTGGATCCATCTGGAGTTAGTTTTTGTGTATGGTGTGAGGTACAGATCATGTTTCATTTCTGCAAATGGATATCCAGTTTTGCCAGCACCATTTATTAAACAAACATTCTTTTCCCCATTTAATGGATTTCAGCCCTTTGTCAAAGATCAGCTGACCATAAGTTGATGAATCTATTGCTTGGTTCTCAATTCTTTTCCATTGGTCTATGTCATTATACCAGTACCAGGCAGTTTTGACTACTGTGGCTGTACAGTAGGTTTTGAGATCCAGCAGTATGAGACCTTTTACTTTGTTCTTCTTCAATAGTGCATTGCTTATCTGAGTTCTCTTTCCTCTCCATAGAAAGTTAGTGGTTTGTTTTTCCACATCCTTAAAGAATATGATGGGAGCTGTATTGGGATTGCATTGAATGTATAAATTGCTTTGGGTAGAATTGACATTTTCACAATGTTAAATCTTCCCATCCACGAGCATGGTATGTTCTTCCATTTATGTAGATCTCTTATGGCTCTTGAAGTAGTTTTCTACAGTTTCCTTTGTACAGGTCTTTTTTGTCCCTGGTAAGATTTATTCCCAAGTATTTTATTTTATTTTATTTGGTAGCTATTGTAAATGGTATTGATTTCCTTATTTCTTTTTCAGCAATATCTTTGCTGGTATAAAGGAATCCAACTGATTTTTGGATGTTGATCTTATATCCTGCCATGATGCTAAATCTCTCAATTAGTTCCAGTAGATTCTTGACTGAGTCTCTTGGGTTTTCTAGGTATAGGATGATATCATCAGCAAATAGGGATAGTTTGACTTCTTCCTTACCAATTGGGATGCCTTTGATTTCCCTTTCTTGCCTTATGGCCCTGGCTGGGACTTCCAGTACAATGTTGAATAGAAGTGGTGACAGAAGGCAACCTTGTATGCTTCCTGTTCTCAAGAGGAATGGTTTCAGTCTCTCTCTCCATTGAGAATAATGTTGGCTGTTGGTTTTGCATAAATGCCCTTTATGATGTTGAGGAATGTCCCTTCTATTTGTATTTTGCTGAGAGTTTTGATCAGGAATGGGTGTTGGATTTTATCAAATGCCTTTTCTGCATGAATTGATATGATCATGTGGTTCTTCTCCTTTGTTTTATTTATGTGGTGGATTATGTTGATTGTTTTTCTAATGTTGAACCATCCTTGCATACCTGGTATGAACCCCACTTGGTCATGATGAATGATTTTCTTGATATGTTGTTGGAGTCTATTGGCTAGTATTTTGTTGAAGATTTTTGCATCTATATTCATGAGGGATATTGGTCTGTAGTTTTCCTTTTGAGTGATGTCTTTGCCTGATTTTGGTGTCAAGGCGATGCTTGTCATTCATTTATGAAAAAATTAATTAGGAAGGAATCCATCCTTTTTTATGTTTTGGAATAGTTTGAGTAGTATTGGTGTCAGTTCTCTGAATGTTTGGTAGAAATCTTCACTAAAACCACATGGGCCAGGACTCTTTTATTGTTGGTAAATTTTTTATGACCAGTTCAATTTCTTCTTTTGTTATGGATCTGTTTCAACTTTTCCACATCAGTCTGTGTTAGTTAAGGTAAGTGGTGTGTTTCTAGAAATCTGTCCATTTCTTCCAGATTTTCAAATTTGTTGGGGTACAGTTCTTCATAGTATCCTGATACTACCCTTTTTATTTCAGTTGGTTTTGTTGTGATGTCACCCATTTCATTTCTTATTCATGTTATTTGTATTCTCTCTCTCTTTTCCTACACTAAATTTGCAATGGTTTGTGAAATTTATTAATCTTTTCAAGAAAAAAACAATTTCTAGTCTCGTTGACTTTTTTTATTGCCTATTTTTTGTTTCATTGATTTCTGCTCAAATATCTATCATTTCCTTTCTTTTGGTTACTGTTGGCTTTTCTTGCTATTTTTTTTTTTTTCTAATTGTTGGAGATGTTGGTTTTAAGTGTTGATTTTGGCTGTGTCCTCTTTTTTGATGTGTGCCTTTATTGCCATAAATTGGCCTCTGATCACTGTTTTTGCTGTGTCCCAAAGATTTTGGTATGCTGTGTTTTCATTGTCATTTAATTCAATAAATTTTTGAATTTCATTTTTTATTTCTTCTCTTACCCAGTCTTTCTTAAGGAGAATGTCATCAGTTTCCATGAGTTTGCTATATTTCTGTTGATCTTTCTAGTGTTGATTTCTAATTTCATACCATTGTGATCTGAGAAGATGCTTTGCATTATTTCAATGTTTTAAATTTATTAAGGCTTGCTTTATGGCCTATCGTATGGTCTAACTTGGAGAATGTTCCATGTGCACTGTAAAAGAATGTATATTGTGCTGTTGTTGGGTGGAGTGTTCTGTCTATAAGGTCAATTTGGTGGATTGTATTGTATAGCCCTTCTGCATTTTTGTTGAGTTTCTTTCCAGTTTTATCTTTCATTGAAAATGGTGTATTAAAGTTTCCCACTATGACTGTGGACTCATCTATTTTCCTTTTCAACTCTTTTAAAGTCTGCTTTATGTATTTTGGGACCCTTTCATTGGGTCCATATTTATTATTTATTATGGTTATATCTTCTTGTTCAGTTGATCATTTAACCATTATAGACTTTCCTTCCTTGTCTGTTATGGAGTTTTTTTCTTAAAATCAATTTGATCAGATATTAATATTGCCACTCCTGGTCTTTTTGTTTGCCACTTGCTTGATGTGACTTTTTCCAACCTTTGATTTTTAGTCTATTTTTTTTTTTTTGTCTCTAAGTTATATCTCTTGTAGACATCATATTGATGGATTATGTTTTCTTATCCAGTCTGCATGATGCATTAAATCCATTAACATTCAGTGTAATTATTGACAAGTACGAATTGTTTGCCATCATTTTGTTATGTGTTTATTCATGGTGTTCCTGTTTTTTTTTTTTTTTTTGTTCCATATCATATTTTGTGCTGAGCTCATTATGTTTATGAATAGTATTATAGTCTCCTTTGTTGCTATTGTTTTAGTACTTCCTAAACATTGGGCTTTTCCTCTTTTTTTTATTTTCATGTGAAGGCTTATCATCTTTCTTTGACATTACCCAGTGATTTATAATATTCTCCCCAAGTTTAGAACAGTCCATTCTATCTGGCAACTCTCTAGACTTCCTCACCATTTAGAAGTTCTGTAACAACATAGTATTTTCCATTTTTTTGGCTTGTGGTTGTCATCATTTGCCAGTTGGTTTCTCTGGTTCCCTGTTTACAATCCTGTAAGCTTATTTTACTTTGTATACATCCATAACTGTGTTTGTTGGTTTCTGGGTTATGGCATCTTGAGTATTAATGGTCAATTGTTGTTTGCTATTATTTGTTCTCTGTTCAAAGGACTCCCTTTAGTATCTCTTGTAAGGTTGGTCTGGTTTTAACAAATTCCCTTAATATTTGCTTATGTGGAAATCTCCTAATTTCATTATCACAATTGAGGGACAATTTTTCTAGGTATATAATTCTTCATTGGAAATTTTTCTCTCTCAGGGTTTTACATATACCATCCCCTTGCCTTCTCACTTACATGATTTCTGATGAGAAATCAGAGCTTATTCTTATTGGTTGTCCTTTCAAGTAACTTTTCATTTTTCCTTTGGTGCTTTCATGATTCTGTCTTTGTCTTTGGTTTTGATGAATTTGATGATTTCCTTTTGGGGCCTATCTTGTTTGGGGTTCCATGGACTTCCTGAATGGATATATTCTCATCTTTCATCATATCTGGAAAGTTCTCTTTCAATAAATCTTGGACAGTTTTTTTCTGTTTTTCTGTTTTTTCTCTTTTTGTTCTGGAATCTGATTACATGTAAGTTGTTCCTTTTAATGATATCCCATGAGAAACTTAGGCTTTCTTCATTTTGTTTTGATCTTTTTTCTGGTTGATCCCTTTCCAAAGAAGTATTCAGGTATTTGTCTTCAATCTCATGAATTCTGTCTTCTATTGATTCCCTTTCAATGTGTTATCTATTTCTGAAAAGTTAGTATTGATCTGGATTTCTATTTGTCAATTTTGAATCATTTCTAATTTTTCATTTATTTTGTCATTTTGTTCTTGTATTTTCTTCCAAAATTGTTTTAGGGTTTTTGTCTGTGTTTTCCTTAATTTTCCAGTGTTTCCTTGATCTGTCTTTCAATCATTTGGAGATAGCTAAATATAAGTGTTTTGAATTCCTTACCAGGGAGTTCCAATGCTGCTTCATCTTCAGGGTTGTGTTCTGGTGCTGTATCCTTCTCCCTTGTTTCTACCACTTTATGTTACTTTCTTGTGTGGACTGTCATGGTCTATTTTCTGACACATTGTGACATTTTTGTGAAAACTGTTTGTGAAAGCATCTAAGGGTGAGTCAGGCTCTTCAGGGTGGTCATTTATAATTGACTCATTGGTGGACAAGGAAGTGGTGGTTCTCATTCAGTAAGTGAAGCTGCAAATGTTGTGGGTTTAATTGTGTCTCTGTTAGACAAAAATGACAACTGAATAACAATCAGAAAAGTAAAAGGAAGTAGACAAAATATACAGTTTAATCACAGAAGAACAATAACCAAATAAAGAAAAAAAGGAACTAAAAAGATGTGCAATATCTAAGAAGAGGGCAATAAGACAAAAAGTAGAGTAGGAGAATAATGAAGAAAAAAATGGGAAAAATGCAAAAAGTGGAAGGAATGGGGTTAGCCATGAGAAAGAAAAAAAATTAAAACAAGCAACAGGGAAGAGAAGAAAAGCTGAAAACTAGAACCTGGGA
>NW_006921912.1:3959438-3967537 GCF_000298275.1 Orycteropus afer afer | reverse complement strand
TCCATTCACCAAGAGGATGTGGGGTATAAGTGTAACAAGGGGAATGTTGCACCTTTATAGTCATTGGCATCTGGAATTTCCTTGTGGTTCCCAGAAAATGGAGCCTATCCTTAAAACCCTGGAATCTGGGAGAATGCTCTCACTTTAAATATACAAAATGATCAAACCACTTGTAAACATTCAACATGGCTGCACCCTCTGGACAGACAAAAGTCCACAGCTCAGCCTGCCTTCCTCTTCGCTGCTTTCGCTTTCATTCATCACCCACCAATGCAGTCCTCTGTGCAGTCCTTGGCTAGCAGGGCCGATTTTTAGGCTAATTCTTAGATCCTAACACCACTCAGCAATATCCAAGCTGTTTGTCCTGTCAGGATTGGTGCCAGACCACAATTCCATATGTCTCCTTTTTGGTGTTTTCATGCAAATTCTTCTACTAGTTGGAGTTTAGTTCACTTCAATATCTTTCCCTTCAAAGCTCAGGGTTGCAGGATTGTCTTCTGTATTTGTGTTAATTTGTTCCTCTTTGTTGAAGATAGTTTCTTTGTTGAAGAGAGTTTGTGCCGTTTTTGCCTATTCCACCATCTTTTTGGAACTGCCACAGTCTAATGTTTTTGCATAGTCAATGAAACAGAAGTTTTAGATCCACATGACATCAGCAATTATATACCTCATTCCACATCCTCTTCTGAATCCAGCTTGCATTTCCGGATGTTCCCTATCAATATACTGTTGCAATTTTTTTTCAATTACCTTTAGCAGAATTTTACTTACATGTAATATTAATGATATTGTTCAATCATTTCCACATTCTGTTGGCTCACCTTCCTTTGAAATGGGTACAATTATGGATCTTTTCCAGTCAATTGGCCAGATAGCAGTCTTCCTAATTTCTTGCCACAGATGGGTAAGTGCCTCCAGCATAGCATCCATTTGTTGAAACATCTCAATGGTTATTTCATCAACTCCTGTAACCTTGTTTTCCACCAATGCCTTTAGTGCAGCTTCAACTTCTTTCAGTAGCATTGATTCTTGATCATATGCTATCTCCTGAAATGATTCAATGTTGACCAGTTCCTTTTTGTATGGTGACTCTCTGTTCCTTCCATTTTCTTTCAATGCTTCCTGCATCATTGAATATTTTCCCTACAGAATCTTTCAATATTGCAAATAGATGCTTGGATTTTTTCTTCAGTTCTTTCAGCTTGAAAAATGCTGAGCATGTTCTTCCTCCTGGGTTTTCTAAATCCAGGTCTTTGCAGATTTCATTATAATAATTGACTGTCTTCTCAAGCTGTTCTTTAAATCTTCTGCTTACCTATTTTATACTGTCATTTCTGCCATTTGCTTTAGCTACTCTCCATTCAAAAGCAAATTTCAAAGTCTTTTCTGACATCCATTTTGGCCTTTTCTTAATTTCCTGTCTCTTTAATGACTTTTTGTTTTCTTTACGTATAGTATTCTTGATGTCATCCCACAATTCATCTGGTTTTTGGTCATTGGTGTTAAATGTGTCAAATCTATTCTTCAGATGGTCTCTAAATTCAAGTGGGATATAATTAAGGTCATATTTTAGCTCTCACACACTTGTTTTAATTTTTCTCAGCTTCAGCCTGAACTTGCATATGAGCGATTGGTGGTCTATTTCACAGTTAGCTCCTTGCCTTTGTTTAGTTGAAAATACTGAGTTTCTCCATTGCCTATTTCCACAGATGTGGTCAATCTGATTCCTCTGTATTGTATCTAAAAATCACACTTTTTGTGGAGATTTAACGTAATAATGACAGATACCAAGGACCATCATCTTTGTACCCCTTACTATGCATGCTTAATTTAGAATCATGTGAAATTGTTTCTGTAACATGATTCTGATTGCGTTGGTCTTCCACAAGTAAGTAATAAGAATTCTGTTTGAACATTTTAAATAGACACTCTGCAGGAATTTCTAGCCACCACTGGGCCTGCAGATTTTAGACAGAAAATTGTCAGGGTTTCCAACCTTTCATCGGACCCACAGATTTTGAGGTATCCTGCCCTCCCAATTCTGTGACCCACTTGCTTAATATAAATTTCTCTCTATCTCTCTGTATATATATAAAGCAGAATAAAAACAGTATATATATGAGAGACAGACAGAGAGAACATATGAGTGAGGGCAAGGAGAGAAAGATAGTTGTATATAGAGATTAAGATATCATATTTGTCTTTTTCTCTGGAGCATGATAGATAATACAGTGTCATATTTTATTTGTATTAATTTATTTAAAAAAATTGATATATATTGACAAAAAGTTTTTCAGTGATGTTCTGGGACCAGGAGTGGATATGGAGATAGATTCCAAACAGGCATGAGAAAATTTGGGGGGATAGTGGGAAAGTTTTGCTTCTTTATTGTGGTATGTATATAGATATGTACTTGTATTTGTCACAACTCAATAAATCCTTCACTTAAAATAGGTTGTGCTTATTATGGAAATTATAGTGTATTTCAGTTAATTTAAAATGGAGAGAAAATATAAAATGGTAAACTACAACAGTAATAACTGGCAAGCATAATACATATACAAAAATGATTTTAAAAAATTATCTGTGAACATATGAATGAATGTTCAACTGCACAAAAATAAGGGAAGTACAAATTATAGTCTTATTGAGATATCTTCAATTATTACATTGAATTATTACATTGGCAACAAAAAAATAAAATAACAAAACAAAACCACAAACAAGCAAACTTGTCTAGTGGTATATTAACAAGACTTTGGGTGAAAAGGCGCATAGATAGATGATAGAAATAGAGATAGCATTGTACAGGGAATACTAACTATCATAATCTCATATAGAGAGTTAATTGGCAATATCTGACAATATAACATATGTTTAGCTTTTGATATGACAATTTCACTTAGCAGAATGACCCAGAATTTACATTTTCATTTGTAATAAGTATTCTGTTTGAACATTTTAAATAGACACTCTGCAGGAATTTCTAACAACCACTGGGCCTGCAGATTTTAGACAGAAAATTGTCATATCTTTTTGGAGGGGTGGCAGGGATGTGTTGACTGAGCAGAGGTGTGAGGGAGCCAGCTGATAGAAGCTGGTAGTATAACACAGAGATTTTTTTACAGCAATGTTTAAATAATAAAGTATTTCTTAGAAGCAAAGTAAATCCATGTAGATATTATTTGAATTAACTCTAGTACACAAACAGATTTTGGCTTCTGTATTAAAAACCTAATGTAATGGGTTCACCACTTTAACTCAGACAACAATGCGAGTGATGAATGGAAAAATAACATTGGATTTTATTTCTTGCAGGAAAAAAGGAGACAGAAGAGTTTCTCAGAGAGCTTTTATGTTTAAGCAGAGAATGAGGAAGTCATACATATTCATTAAAATTCTGAGAAATTTGCTACATAAGCCTAAGGGGGTAGGTCAAATATTGGCAAGGAAGTAAGTTGATGACAGAATCCTAGCTTCTCTTAGTTGTGCATCTAGAAACTGATCACATAGTTTTTGTCACTTTCTTTATTTTCAGTTCTTTGGCCAAAGTTTTTTAGTTCCTAGAGCTGAACTTTTTATGTCATGGGGTGAATCCAGGAGAGTACATTGCTCATCTCTGTGCATTTTTCAGGGTAAGTCTGCAACCTGACAAAAAATACATCAGGAAATGTTAATCTCAAAAAGACAGCAAGCTATAAAGATTAACCAACCAGATTCATGCCCTTGTCTAATTTTGATTTTTGGATTTTCTACTAATTCAAGGATCTCTGGTAGCAAAGTGCCTAAGGCACTTGACTGCTAACCAGAAGGCTGGCGGTTCAAACCCATCAGCCACTCCTCAGAGGGAAGATGGGGCAATCTACTTCTGTAGTGACACTGCCTTGGAAACCCAAGGAGGGGTCACTATGAGTTGAGTTCAACTCGACAGTACATAACAACAACAACAACTAACTCAGGTAAGTCTATTTTTCCCTTCCTGCCTACATGTCTCTTGCCTGTCTCAATTATTTATACATGCATTAAAATAAAATACTTGCAGATGGGGAAAAACAATAAAATGGAACAAAAGCAGAAAATTAAGTAACCTAATTGTATTTTAAATTAATAACATAACTACAGTGATAAGAAAAATAACTTTCAACAACTAATTTTGCCTTTATTACTTTAGACAAAAAAAAAAAAAAAAATTGGACCTATAAACAAAAAACAAACATGGAACTCTCTAAATAAGTTTGTTATTTGCCATGTTATGGGTTAACAAATGTCTCAGATTAATGATTCCAGGTTCCATCTTAAGAAAAATAATCATTAAGCTCCTTATAAGACAGTAGAATAGGCAGAAAGAGTGCACAGACCCTCTTCAACAAAGAAAAGGGGAACCAATTAGCCCAGACACATAAGATAATCCTGGAGCACTGAGCTTTGAAAGTAAGGGTAGAGAAGTGGACTAAACTCCAACTAGTAGAAGAATTTTCATGAAAGCACAAAAAAAGGAGGCATATGGAGGTGCAGTCTGGGAGTGATCCTGACAGCACAGACATCTTGGATATTGCAGAGTGGTGTTAGGGCCTAAGAATTAACCTAAAAATTGGCCCTACTAGGCAGGGATTGCACAGTGGAGTGCACTGGTGGCTGGTGAATGAAAATAGAAGCAGTGAAGGGGCAAACAGGATGAGCTGTGGACTTTTGCCTATCTGGAGGACACAGCCATTTTGAATGTGTACAAGTGGTTTGACCATTTTGATATTTAAAGTGACAGCATTCTCCCGGATTCCAGGGACTTAAGTATAGGCCCACATGCCAGGAATCATAAGGACATTTTGGACACCAATGACTGGAAAGGTATAATATTCCCCTTTTTATTCTTATAACACACACGCTCTTGGTTAACGGAGATGCAATCATCCTTCACTCTTACCCACCTTCTGGGCTGGCAGGAATTCCATCCCAGTCTGTGTGCTAAGACAGAGCTTGGGTACTCTGCTCTACCCTGCCCAGATTTTTTTTTTTTTTTTTTTCAGTTTGTTAGTTTTTGTCTGTTTTATAATTATTACAATTATTGTTATTATTTGTTGTCCTTTTTATTATTATTATTTTTAATTCTTCCCTTCCCAGGTTCTAGTTTTCATTTTTTTCTCCATTCCCTGTTCCTGGTTCCAACTTCTTCTTTCTTAAGCTTAACCCATTACTTGTTTTTCTTTTTGCATTTTTCCCCAATTTTTTCTTCATTATCCTCCTACTCTCCCTTTTTTTTTTTCTTATTGCCCTTTCCCCAGATATTGTGGGCTTTTTACTTTTTTTTCCATTTCTACATTTTGTTCCATTTCTTTTCTTTTTCCTTTTTTTGGTAATTGTTATTATGTATTTATGTGGTGTGTTTTTTGTTCAACTTTTTTAAAAACTTTTTTGGTGTTTTTTTGATTGTTGTTTTGTCTAACTGAGTGTGAACCACCAACTATGCCCATATGATGCTATCACACCTGCACCTCCTACAGTTCCACTTATTGAGTTAGAACCAACACATCCTTCTCCATCATCTGGAAAACTATAAATAGCCACCAGGAAGAGCCTCACTCTCCTTTACTACTCTTCATGAACAACTAACAGAGATCTAAATAAAACAATATCACAATGTCTCAGAGACAACAGATCATCAGAGTCCACACAAAGAAGCAAGAAAAAGTGATAGAAACAAGGGAGCAGGATACAGACCCATAACATATCCCTGAAGAAGAAGCAGCATTAGAATTCCCTGAAAAGGAATTCAAAAGAATTATATTTAGGTAACTTTAAAGGATTGGGAGACAGATCAAAGAAAACCCTGGGAACAATTAAGAATTCAAGGACGAAACCCTAGAACAGTTTCAGAAGAAAATACAAGAACAAAATGACAAAACAAATGAAAAATTAGAAATGATACAAAATCTACAGCTAGAAATCCAGAAGATTAATACTAAATTTTCAGAAATAGATGACATTATGAAAGGGCAAAAGAGTAGAACTGAATCAATGAAAGACAGAATTAATGTGATAAAAACATATACCTGAATACTTCTTTGGAAAGGGATCAATCAGAAAAAAAGATCAAAACAAAATGAAGAAAGCCTAAGGTTCATGTGGGACACGATCAAAAGGAATAACCTACTTGTCATTGGAATTACAGAACAGGAAGAGAAAAATAAAACCACTGAGAAAATTGTCCAAGATTTCTTGGAAGAGAATTTCCCTGATATGATGAAATATAAGACTATATCCATTCAGGAAGTCCAACAAACCCCAAAGACGATAGACCCCAAAAGAAAATAACCAACACATATCATCCTCAAACTCATCAAAATCAAGATAGAGAATGAATCCTGAAAGCAGTATTGGAAAAACAAAAAGTTACTTACAAAGGACAACTAATAAGAATAATTTCTGATTTCTCAGCAGAAACATGAAAGAGAGAAGGCAATAGGATGGTTTATATAAAACCCTGAAAGAGAAAAATTTCCAACCAAGAATTATATACCCAGCAAAATTGTCCCCTCAAATATGATGGTGAAAACAGGAGATTAAGGGAATTTGTTAAAACCAGACAAACCTTACAAGAGGTGCTAAAGGGAGTCCTTTGAACAGAGAACCAATAATAGGAAGCAATGACTGATCATTAATTCACAAGATGACATAATCCAGAAACCATCACAGCTATGGACATATCCAAAGTAAAATAACCTTACAAGACTGTAAACAGGGAACCAGGACATAAATTGGCAAATGAGGACAACTGCAAACCAAGAACAGGAAAAATACTGTGTAGTTACAGAACTTCTAAATGGTGAGGAAGTCAAGAGAATGGCAAGACAGAATGAAATATTCCAAACTTGGGGAGAAAATTATAAATCACAGGGTAACCTCAAAGAAAAATGATAAACATTCACATCACAATAAAAAAGAAGACAAGCACAAATATTCAGCAAATACTAAAACACAGCAAAAATGATATGATCACATGAATCATAAACATAATGAGCTCAGAACAGAATATTACAGGTAACAAAGAAACCAGAGACATGATGAAAAATCACATAACAAAATGATAGTGCCCAGTTCATACTTGTAGATAATTAACACTGAATGTTAATAGATTAAATGTACCACTCAAGAGATGAAGAGTTGCAGACTGGTAAGAAAACATAACTAATCAATATGCTGTCTATAAGAGACACATCTTAGAGAAAAAGACAAAAATAGACTTAAAATCCAAAATTGGAAAAAGATACCAAAATCAGACAAAGACACCACTCAAAAGGAAAATTACAGACCAATATCCCTCATGAATATAGATGCAAAAATCTTCAACAAAATCCTGGCCAATAGACTCCAAAAACATATCAAGAAAATCATCCATTGTGACCAAGTGGGGTTCATATCAGGTATACAAGGATGGTTCAACACTAGAAAAACAATCAACATTCTCCATCACATAAATAAAACAAAGGAAAAGAACCACCTGATCATATCAATTGAAGCAGAAAAGGCATTCAATCAAATCCAACACCCATTCTTGATCAAAACTCTCAGCAAAATAGGAATAGAAGGGACATTCCTCAACATAATAAAGGTTATTTATGCAAAACCAATAGCCAACATTATTTTCAATGGAGACTGAAACCATTCCCCTTCCAAACAGGAATCAGACAGGAAGTGCTCTATCACCACTTCTGTTCAACATTGTATTGGAAGTCCTAGCCAGGGCAATAAGGCAAGAAAGGGAATCAAAGGCATCCAAACTGCAATGAAGAATTCAAACTATCCCTATGCTGATGATATGATCCTATACATAGAAAACCCAAGAGACTCGGTCAAAAATCTACTGGAACTAATTGAGAGATTAAGTATCATGGCAGGATACAAGATCAACATCCACAAATTGGTTGACTTCCTCTACAATAGCAAGGAGATTGCTGAAAAAGAAATAAGGAAATCAATACCATTTACAATAGCTACCAAAAAAATAAAATACCTTGGAATTAATCTTACTAGGAACATGAAAGACCTGTACAAAGAAAACTATAAAAAACTACTGCAAGAAGCCTTAAGAGATCAGAATGAAT
>NW_006921912.1:3941415-3942740 GCF_000298275.1 Orycteropus afer afer | reverse complement strand
AACACAACATACCAAAATCTTTGGGACACAGCAAAAGCAGTGATCAGAAGCCAAGTTATTGCAATAACAGCACACATCAAAAAAGAAGAAAGAGCCAAAATCAACACTTTAAACCAATATCTGCAACAATTAGAAAAAGAACAGTAAGAAAACCCTACAGTCACCAGAAGAAAGGAAATAATCAAGATTCAAGCAGAAATCAATGAAACAGAAAATAGAAGGGCAATAGAAAATATCAACAAGGCCAGAAGTTGGTTTTTTGTAAAGATCAATAAAATTGACAAACTACTGGCAAATTTAACAAAGGAAAAGAGAGAGAGGATACAAATAACATGAATAAGAAGCAAAATGGGTGACATCACAACAGAAGCAACTGAAATAAAAAGGATAATATCAGGAAACTATGAAGAAGTGTACTCCAAGAAATTTGAAAACCAGGGAAGAAATGGACTGATTTCTAGAAACACATCACTTACTTAAACTAACACATACTGATGTGGAAAAGTTGAAAAGGCCCATCACAAAAGAAGAAATTGAACAGGTCATCAATAAGTTATCAACTAAAAAAAGTCCTGGCCCAGACTGTTTCACCAGAGAATATTACAAAACACTCAGAGAAGAACTGATACCAGTCCTTCTCAAACTATTCCAAAACACAGAAAAGGACGGAATCCTCCCTAACTCATTTTATGAAGCAAGCATATCCTTGATACCAAAACCAGGCAAAGACATCACTAAAAAGGAAAACTACAGACCAATATCCTTCATGGATATAGATACAAAAATCTTCAACAAAATCCTAGCCAATAGACTTCAACAACATACCAAGAAAATCATTCATCATGACCAAGTGGGGTTCATGTCAAGTATGCAAGGATGGTTCCACATTAGAAAAACAATCAAGATAATCCACCACCTAAATAAAGCAAAGGAGAAGAACCACCTGATCATATCAATTGATGCAGAAAAGGCATTTGATAAAATTCAACACCCATTCCTGATCAAAACTCTCAGCAAAATAGGAATAGAAGGGATATTCCTCAACATATAAAGGCCATTTATGCAAAACCAACAGCCAACATTATTCTCAATGGAGAGAGACTGAAACCATTCTTCTTGAGAACAGGAACCAGAGAAGGATGCCCACTATCACCACTTCTATTCAACATTGTACTGAAAGTCCTAGCCAGGGCCATAAGGCAAGAAAGGGAAATCAATGGCATTTAAATTGGTAAGGAAGAAGTCAAACTATCCCTATTTGCTGAGGATATGATCCTATACCTAGAAAACACAAAAGACTCAGTCAAAAATCTACTGGAATTAAC
>NW_006921912.1:3934106-3941070 GCF_000298275.1 Orycteropus afer afer | reverse complement strand
AATAATAATAAAATACTTGGGAATAAATCTTACCAGGGACACAAAAGACCCATACAAAGAAAACGATAAAAAACTACTTCAAGAAACCATAAGAGATCTACATAAATGGAAGAACATACCATGCTTGTGGATAGGAAAATTGAACATTGTGAAAATAGCAGATCTACCCAAAGCAAGTTAATGCAATCTCAATCCAGATCCTATCAACCTTTTTAAGGATATGGAAAAATCAACCACTAACTTTATATGGAAAGCAAAAGACCTCAGGTAAGCAAAGCACTATTGAAGAAAAACAAAGTAGGAGGTCTCACACTGCCTGATCTGAAAATCTACTATACAGCCACAGTAGTCAAAACTGCCTGGTATTGGTACGATGACAGAAACATAGACCAATGGAATAGAGCTGAGAACCCAGAAATAGATAAATCGGCCTATGGTCAGCAGATCTTTGATAAGGGGCTGAAATCCATTAAATGGGGAGGAAAATGTGTGTTTAATAAATAGTACTGGCAAAACTGGGTACCCATTTGCAGAAAAATGAATCAAGATCTGTACCTGATACCATGTACAAAAACTCCAGATGAATCAAAACTTAAATGTGAAACCTAAAACTATAAATTTTCTCAAGGAAAAATTAGAGGCAAATTTAGGGGCTCTAATATATGCCATAAATAAACTATCAAACATAACTCAAAATGCACAGACAGCAGAGAAGAAACTAGATGAATGGGTCCTTCTAAAAATCAAAATTTTATGTGCTTACAAAGATTTCTCCAAAACAGTCAAAAGAGAACCTGCATATTGGGAAAAAATAACTGATAATGACATATCTAAAAAGGGACTTATCTCTAGAATTTATCGAAAACTCTAACACCTCGATAACAAAAAGACAAATAATCCAATTAAAAAACAAGCAGAAAATATGAATAGACACTTCACCAAAGAGGATATTCAGGTGGCAAACAAACATGTGAAGAAATGTTCATGATCATTAGCCATTAGAGAGATGGAAATCAAAACAACAATGAGATACCATCTTACCTTAGCACTAGTAGCCATTTTCAACAAGACAGAAAGTAGCAAATGTTGGCGAGGATGTGGGGAATTTGGGACTTTCATACACTGTGGTGGGATGGTAAAATGGTACAACCATTGTGGAAAACATTGTGGCGATTCCTTAAAAAGTTGGAAATAGAAATATCACTTGACCCAGCCATTCCATTACTAGGTATATAACCTAAAGAAGTGAGAGCCATGACAAGAGCAGACATATGCACATCCATGTTCATCACAGCACTATTTACAATAGCCAACAACCTAGGTGTCCATCAACTGAGGAATGAATAACCATAACACATAAGTACTAGGTATGTCTATGCAGCAGGGAGTGTACCCAGGACCATGTATAGGGTTGGCAGAAAATGGTTCTACAAGTGAGTTTTTATGTTCTGTAAGAATTCCCAGGTGAACAGTAGAACTGACAAGGGACAAGATTGTAGTCACTTCTTTGTCACAGCCAGCTACCCAGAGGGAGTGAGTAGTTGAACTGGTGGGCTTGGGACCATAGTCGCAGGGGACATCAAGCTCAATTGGAATAACATGAAACATTGTTCCACCTCTTACTTTGATGAGTAGTGACTGGGATCTTAAAAGCTTGCAAGCAGCAATCTAGATGCAATGATGTGTCTCTCCTCATCCAGAGCAAAGAAGAATGAAGAAAACCAAAGATTCATGGAAACAATTAGTCCTAGCAACTGGTACACCAGGAAATCTGCAGTCTATATGACCATAAGACCAGAAGAACTAGATGGTGCCCAACTACCACTGTCAACCACTTGGAAGGGGATCTATGTAAGAGATCCTGGATAGAGTGGGAGAACAATGTGGAACAAAACTTAAAATAATTTGGGGGAAAAAAAGAGGGGGGGACCAAATTTTGTTTCTGATAGATCCTGGTGGAACCACTGACACTATGTCCCTTAGCTGCCCTTCAGGTCTGGAATTGAATTCACACCTGTGGCTTCCAGCCAAACAAAAGACAGACATATGAGTTGAACATTTACCTGAGGATACACTCCTTGGAGAGAATAATCATGGGAGAAAGAAGGGCTGTTTATGCACAGGGAGACAGTTCAGGGGGCAGGAGTGCATGGATAGGTGGACATAGGGAAGAGGTAACTATGGGGAGGAAGAGTGAGGGGAGTTGTTGCATTGTGGTAAATCGTAGTCAATGTCATGAGACAAAGTGTACATGAACTGCTGTATGGAAAGTGATTTTGCTCTGTAAACTTTCACCCAAATCATAAAAGAAAAATAATAAAGTTCATATACAGTCCCATTTTATTTTGTTTTTTGTTGTTCATGCTTTTGTTGTAATACCTATTAAGGCATTGTTAAAAACAAGTGGACAATGTTTCCCTTAAAAGAATGCACAATATTCATTAGGAGTTCTATAAGGATTTTTCCAGTGAGACAAGGGAAGTAAAATGTAGGTTTTGAGGAAAAACAAATGGTCAAGAGTTTTGCTGCTCCTGCAACAGCTTAAATCTGGATGAAAAGGTGCATAGTATACTAAATGTCACACCCCAGGGTGGAGAAATAACATTATAATGATACTTGCCAAGGACCGCCATCCTTATATCCCTCATTACCCACACTTAAAACTCTGAACCAAATTCACTGTTGTTGAGTAGATTCCATCTCATAGTGACTTCCTTTGGGTTTCCCAGGCAGTAAATCTATATGGAAGTAGATTGTCCAGTCTTCCTTCCTTGGGGTGGCTGGTGAGTTTGAACCACCAACCTTCTGGCTAGCCGTCAAATGCCTCAGGCACTACTCCATTGTATATGTAATGTTATTCTGATAACATTCTCTAATAGAATCTTTGAAAGCACTTACAGGCAGACAGGATCTGAGGGAATTACCCTTTCTGCCTCAGCTTTTTCACGAACTTAATAAAAAGCTGTGCTTTGCTCTTCACCTTGTTGTGTTTTTATTGGCTTACATTACTCTGGGCAACAGACCCAGTACTTGGCGGTAACACTAAATCTCACAGCCAAGGTCCTGTCCTATTTCTAAGAACTGTACAGGTTTTTTTTGGGTCTTTGATCCATTTCATATTAGTTTTTATGTATGCTGTGAAGCATGTACTTGATTCATTCTTCTGCAGAGAGTGATCCTACTTTTCCAGCATCATTTATTGAAGAGAATCTACATTCTCCATTGAATAGATTTAGCAACCTTGTTGAAAATAAGTTAAATGTAGAAGTATGGATTTATTTCTAGACTCTTAATTTTACTCCATTATATATGTCTACTCTACCATGCTATTTTAATTACTATAATTTTATAGTGTGTTTTAAAATCAGGAAATGTGAATTGTCTTGCTTCATTCTTCTTCTTCAATATGACCTTATCTATCCAGGTCACTTGCCCTTCCACATATATTTAAAGATTGGCTTTTCCATTTCTGAAAAAGGTTTTTGTAATTCCCATGGTAATTGTATTGAATTCAGAGCATGCTTTGGGCAGTATTTGGTATCTTAACTATATTAAGCCTTCCAACTCATGAAGATGGAATTTCCTTCCATTTATTTAGGTGTTCTTTAATTTCTCTTAGTAATGTTTTAGTTTTCTGGATTCAAGTTATTCATCTTTCTGGTTAAATGTATTCCTAGATAATTTATAATTATCGTTATCATTATCATTATAATTTTGCATACTATTGTCATAATAGGAGCTCTGGTAGCATAGTGCCTAAGGCACTTGACTGCTAACTAGAAGGTAGGCGGTTCAAACCCACCAACCACTCCTCGGAAGGAAGATGGGGCAATCTGCTTCCGTAGTGATACTGCCTCGGAAACCCAAGGAGGGGTCACTATGAGTCGGGTCTGACTCCACGGCACATAACAACAACAACAACAACATTGTCATAATGCAACATAATGAGAGTAGAATAGAATTTGTAAACAAATGTCTCTAGAGCAATAATAGTAGGGATTCCATATGCTATAGACATGGACCAAAACCAAATTAAATTATGTTACAGCCATAAAATAAGTCCTATTGACAATAAAATCATGAACTCTTGAAATACCAACCAGCATGAGTAGGTATCAGGGGCATTACACTAAATGCAAAAAGAAAAAAAGATATATATATATATATATATATATATATATATATATATATATATATCTAAAAAGATGATATACTGTATGATTCAATTTATATCACATTCCTGAATAACAAAATTGCAAAGATTGAGGAAGTTAAGTGTTTGCCAAGGATTAGGTCTACTGGGTAGAGATCAGGGGTTAGATGAGCGTATTTAAGAAGCAGAACAAGGTTATTTTCTTTGTGGTTATGGAATTGTTGTGTATCTTAATTGTAGTAGTGATTACATGAATCTACTCATGTTGATCAAACCTGTCCATTTCAGCTTACTAATGCCTAGGATATCGATCTTTATTCATTCCATTTCATTTTAGACAACTAAATTTTTCCTAGATTCATACTTTGTACATTCCACATTCTGATTATTAATGAATATTTGCAGCTATTTCTTCTCATTTTGAGTCATGCCCATTAGCAAATAAAAGTCCTGAAAGCTTTACTTTATTTGTTTCATTAAGGTTAAGTTATGGTGAGGAAGCTGCTTTTTTTTTCCCCAGTTGTAAATTGAGTGCTTTCCAACCTGAGGAGCTCATCTTCTGTTGCTATACCAGATAATGTCATGCTTGTATTTAACAAAAAAAAAATAGTGTAAATTGGCAGGCCCTTCTTCCTACTATGTCTTAGTGTGGAATCTCCACTGAAATCTGTCCATTACTTTTGACCCTGACAGTACTTGAAATATTGGTGGCATAACTATCAGCATTACAGCAACACAGAAGCCACCACAGTGTGACAAACTGATAGATGAGTGGTGGGTTGTCTTAGTAAATCAATGAAATGATTTTCAGAATCTTGGTTTCTATGCTCAGGAAACATTGCTTAAAAAAAAAACAAAACATTGTTTTCAAGAATTTAAAAGCCCCTATTTCTCTTTTGGAAAACAAATTTAAATCAGTAATTATACTCTATATGCTCTATGGTTTATAAGAAAAATTACATGAGCAAAAGAAAAACTAAATGGTTAATGAAAAGTGATTTAAACTGTTTTATAATTAGCCTTTTATTATTTAAATACTCTGTTATTAATTAGTCAGCCTTGATTATATGTGGAATAACACCCAATTTTTCTTTCATAACAAATATTTCTTTCAAAATAACAATGAAAATTATGTACATAAAGGTGATTAGCACAGTAATTGGATTGTAAAAGATGATGACTAACAGATGCAGAAACCAATATAAATAAAGTGCCATTATTCTGGGTACACATATTACTTTGTAATTTTTTCTATTCTTCTCCAGAATATTTTGCTCTGGTGAGTCTTTCCTGCTCTTATGGACCTAGAGGAATATTGTATTCACACATGTCGTTGGATTTCAAAGACCTATATACAACATATCAAAATATTACCTTGATTTTTAATATCTGGACATGAAAAGCATCATTTATTTCCCAATAAAGGTAGCTTCACAGATTCATGAAACATTAGACTTATAACAGACTTTAGAGATCTGCAGTCGAGCACTATCTATTTATAGACAGGAAAAGGTAAAATGACTGTCCCAAAATTACACAGTGAATTAATGACAGAGCTGGAGCATGAACCACACTTTGGAAATGGTAAGAAAGGACCACATTTGCTCTTCATTTCCAGTAGTTGCCATCTGATGTTTTGATGTTAGGTACTAATTACAGCATACCCTAAACTGATGTTTATACCTGTTTTGAATCATTTACACATTGCACTTAAAGACTTAAAGACACAGTTAGGAACTGATCTCATTTGTAGTTCAGGGACTGCCTGTATTATTAAATAAAATTACTTACAGAGAATTACAAAGTTGTATTCTATTAAAAGTACTGTTGACACAAATATATATGGCAATTACTTGCTTCACCACAGTTGAAGCTGAAGGGAAAGACATTTTTTTTTTTTGCCAGTGAGGTGTGCAGTGGATGGAGTAATAGGGAAGTATTTCTTAATCTTTTCCTTTGTATTCCATTGCTTTCCTAAACTGTGCCCGCAAAAGCATTGGAAGCACATCCTAGACATATATATAAATATATAATTTAGTCCTCACTCATTTGAATTGAAGCACTCTAGAATTAAGTTGAGGGAGCTCTGGTAGCGTAGTGCCTAAGGCACTAGACTATTAACCAGAAGGCTGGCAGTTCCGTCTACTCCTCAGGAGGAAGATGGGGCAATCTACTTCCGTAGTGATACTGCCTCCAAAACCCAAGGAGGGATCGCTATGAGTCAGGTCCGACTCAACGGCACATAACAACAACAACAACAGAATTAAGTTGAAGACCTTCTTAATTTAGAGTATGATGGCCTCTGCTTTTCATTTTAGGACTAAGAATTCAGATCCTAAAATACGCATTCCTATTCTGGTTATCTAGTGCTGTTTTAACAAGAATATACCACAAATGGGATGGCCTTACCAAAAAGGGGCTCTGGTAGCATAGTGGCTAAAGCACTTGACTGCTAACCAGAAGGCTGGCGGTTCAAACCCACCAGCCACTCCTCGGAATGGCAATCCTTACCAAACAGGAGTTTATTCTTACAATTTGGAGGCTTTAAGTGCAAGTTCAAAGTGCCAGGCTCTAGGGGCTGGGTGAAAGCCCCTCAACCTTGGGGTCAAGCTCTGCTTCTTGCTCCTGGCCCACTGGAGCTAGAAGAGACTTTTCTTCATTCAGACAGTTGCTGGCTGCTGAGGCTGAGAAATCCCAAAACTGACAAATAAAAAGGCACAGTCCCGATGTCACCACACGGCAGGCCATTTACTTAATTCCATTTTAAGTCCCAAGGTCGGCAGAGCATAACAGGCTGCTGAGGAACGACAC
>NW_006921912.1:3923638-3932411 GCF_000298275.1 Orycteropus afer afer | reverse complement strand
CAACCAAAGGCAGAACCAGAGCAAGAATGTGAACTTCCCCAGAACATTCACACATATACCCTCATGGAAGCTAAGATTGGTGACTGGAGTCATACCCTCCAGCAAGGAGGGACTCAAGATAGATCACACCCTAAACAAGCATAGAGAATAGGATTTGCAATATATCACAAAATGAATGGTGACTTGAGTCACACCCTCCAGCAAAGTGGATTCAAGATGCATCCCACCCTAACCAGGCACATTGTTGTTGTTGTTATGTGCTGTCAAGTTGACCAGACTCATAGCGACCCCTCCCTGGGTTTCCCAGGCAATATCACTACAGAAGTAGATTACCCAACCTTATTTCTGAGGAGTGGCTGGTGGATTTGAATCACCAGCCTTCTGGTTAGCAATCAAGTGCCTTAAGCACTACGGTACCAGAAATCCCTAACCAAGCATAGAGGTTAGGGTTTACAATCCATCACAAAATGGAGGAAAATGGCTAGAAGGGCCAAATTAAGCAGTTCACTGCTCTGCACATTTTAATCAATAATCGTTAAATTCCTGTTTGTTCTTGACACCAATAGAATTACTGAGGGTACAAAATTATTGGCAACTTTGCCCTATTCAGATATTTCCCAATTATTTTAAAGACCACATTGTACTTTTTATTTGTTTGTATAATGTATGAAGGTCTCTGGGTAAAAGTAATACATACTTACATGAAATACATGATTAATCATATTCTTATTGGTAATATTTTAGCTATTTTAATTTCATAACTAGGTTTTTCTTTGTTAAATAATAGTTAAATAAAACTATTGCTGCTTATGAGCAAATAGTTTGCTTCTTTCTTTTGACTTTTTCCCTAGTTTTACACTCCCCATTTACTGAAAGAAATGACCAGACAGAATTACTTCCCTGTGTCTGAGTTTGTCATCAAGGGACTGCCAAATAGACAAGAGTTCCAGCTTCCTCTCTTTCTCCTTTGCCTAGAGATCTATGTGGTCACTGTGGTGGGAAATGTGGGAATGCTTTTCTTCATCAGTTTCAATTCCAAGTCCCCATCTCCCTTGTACTTGGTCATTTGTCATTCTTACATCTCTTTTCCTCCTCAGTTGTTATTCAGAAACACCTGAGAAAGTGTGTATGTGAAAAAAAAAAAAAAAAATGTTATTTCCTAACCTGGATGTAACTCACTTTTGTTTTGTTTTGTTTTATGTTTTTGTTATTGTTGCATGATACATGCTAACTACCACAACATTTGATAGATATGTAGCTCTACAATATAATCATGCCCAAAGAAGTCTGCAGCAGTCTAGTTAGTGACTGTAGTCTATATCATGGTATCTTCTGGGGTTATGGCCTATACTATCTCTATGTTCAAGCTTTCCGTCTGTGGGGACAATGTCATCCATCATTACTTCTGTGCTATACTACTTTCCTAAAGTATCATGCAGCAGCACCTCTATTAATGAATTGGTGCTGATCTTTCTATATGGATTCAATACTTTAGCAACAATTATGCCCATCATAATCTCATATGTCTTTATACCCTCCAACATTCTTTGAATATACTCAGCTGTGGGCAGCATTTGGTATCTGTAGCTCTCATTTTATAGCTGTTGGGGTTCCTTATGGATTTGTCATATTCAGTATGTTAAGCCAGCACTTAGCAACAACATGGCCCAGGAAAATAAATTGGTCTCCATTTTCTTCACTATGGTGATCCCTATGCTGAACTCTTTGATTTATATCTTGAGGGATAAGGATGCAAAGAATGCACTGAATAGAATCATGGGTATAAGGTATAGACTACCCCCAGTTAGTGGTATGAACCTCTAAAGGTCGTGATGACATTTTGCTTCTTTGTTTTTCTTAAAGCCAGCTTCTTTTTTGTTCCTTAAAATTAACTTCACACTCTCATTTCTTTCATTATACTTATCAGATGTTGCCCTTATATCAAAGTCTGTACACACATACACACATGCACACAAAATATCCCTTGAGCAAACTATTTCATGATACTATGATTCAATAAGATTTAATGAGGCTCAGACATACTTATTTTGAAAAAAAAAGTCTGCAGTGGGACACTGTCACAAAAATGCATAAGGAAATTTCACATATTCTCTCTCACTCTCTTTTTCTCTCATACAGGCCCACAAATATATAAACAGTCAAGTGTACATACACACAATTACATGCATAGAACTTTTACCATGTGGATTAATATACTCCAATACCTTTCACTGTCATAAAGTGACTATCTCACTATAAATCACTGAATTGTGAGTATGAGTATCATTATGTTGGAACATGGTATTAACATTGTAAATGATTCCACTCTAGAAAAAGTCAAGCTTATGGAAAACCTGTCACCATCTATCTCCTGGGGATTTAAGACTCTGCAAAGTGTAAGATTTAAACATACCTCAATTTATAACAGGAACTGTTGTCTACTGATATAAATTTTTAAAAATTTTGCCTGTTATTTCTGGAGGTAGTACCAACACTGTTTCTGAAACTGACATTCTCTCCAAAAGGGCCTTTGATTTAGTGTCAAAAGTCACTAAGAGTTCTAATTTCATATAGCTATAGTATGACCCTGAACAGCTAGCATTTACTAGAGAACAGTAATAGGGATAATTCTTTTGTTCAAGGGAATAAATGAGGCTTTTAAATGGAGCAATAACTTCTTGAATTCTGAAAAATACTCAGGTGAAAAACTACATGCCACGATTTTATATGATACTTGTAACTATAGGAAATTATAGAGAAATAATTTCAATTCATTTTCCCAACATATAGTATTACTGTTAAATGCAGTTGTCATTTCAACTATTGGATAAAATAAGGCATCTTTGCTTCTAGTAAAATGTTTAATTATATCATGATGAGGGTTCTATAACTCTATAAATAAACTAAAAACAATTTAATTATGCACTAATTAAATACAGTAATTAAAATTATTGAGATCTATACCTTAATAAAGCTGTTAAAATATGCATGGATCTTTGTAAATGGTTGTCTCATGAGTTTTTCACCCTCTGAGTAGTAGGATGTGTGGAGGGTTAACATTTATTGAACGTTGTCTATTTTTTCTATGTTATGTTACATATTTTCTTCATATTATTTCATTTTATGCCCTTAATAATACAATCATGTTAATATTGTCCCATTTCCTAGTGGCTACACTTGAGTCTCTTTGGTAATTAAATAACTTCCATGGTAATGCAATGAATAACTCTGATGACCCTAAAATAATTTCCTTCCTATAAAGAACCCTTAAGGAGCTCTAGTTATGTAATGGTTAAAGCATTTGGCTGCTAACTAAAAGGTTATTGTTTCAAATCCACCAGCTGCTCTGATGGGGCATAGGGGGCATTATGCTTCTATAAAAATTTACAACCTTGGAAAATCAATGGGAGTCACTATGAGTCATAATTGATTCAATGGCAGTGAGTTTGGATTTTGGTTTTATGATGAACCCAAGAATATCCAATGTTGAAGATAATGCTCCATGCCTTTACTTTTCTTTTTGCAAGATGAAATATTTTGATAGAAAATTTATATCCTTCTGGTTAAAAGGGGTTAATAAAACATATTTGAGGTAATCCAATTAATTATCTCAAAGTTACTGGAGTGTAAGCTACAAGAAATCAGTTTTATTTTGTTTGCTTGTTTGTTTTTATTAATTTACTTCGATAGTGATACTGCCTCAGAAACCCAAGAATGGGTCGCTATGAGTTGGATCCGACTCGATGGCAGTCCGTTAGGTTAGATTAAGTAGGTAGAACGGCATTACACACAGTAGACAGGAAATACTCATTTTTTAGGGGAGGGAGGAAGTGAAACCACTAACTCTCAAATTTTTCTGGGAGGAGAAAGGTGATTTCAGCAAGCTATCAATGTCACTACTTGCTCCTGTCAGTAATCACCATTGCCTGACTTTAAATTATGATGGAACTTATACTCAATTGTATGAATTTCTTTTTTGAAAATTCTTGTGTACTTTCCTCTTCTGAAGTGCTCTGTGACTGAGAGTGTTAATCACAAATCAATATTCATCCCTCTTCTCCTTCTCTGCAATTTCTTTAAAAAAATTAAACCCAAAATATCTTTCTTGAAAATCCTCTCCCCCTCTGAACTCTCCCCATAAGTCCCACTTTTAAAAAATCTGGTTGGCAGAAATTTATCAACTGACATAAAGGCATATATTGAAGAAAATTAAAGTTTGAACATATTTTTTATTTAATTTAATTTAATATTCCTTTTTTTGAGGTGAGAAAGGAGCAAATCTAGTTTAATGGTTCTTCTAGACATTGCTTAAAATTAATTGAATTTTCAGTGAAAACAGAAGGGTAATAATAAGGTTTCTAATAGTCATATAGAATCATATTTTCAGAGCAATACTTTAGCTGCTCTTCCCTTACATTCAGAATATGTTTGATGATGTTAATATGAGTTTATAATCTAACTGGGAGAAAGTGGTAGTTTGGAAGAGCTAAGGGAGGCCACGAAGTGAGTGAAGTGGTTTGGAACAGTTAAGGGAGAAGAACTTGTCTGTCAGTTTGTCGTACTGTGGTGGCTTGAGTGTTGCAGTGAGATTATAGGCTATGACATTGGTGTTTCAAATGTCAGCAGGGTTACCCATGGTGGACAAGTTTCAGCAGAGGATCCAGATTAAGACAGACTCAGAAGGAAGAGACCATTCACTTCTCAAAGAATAGGTCTGTGAAAACCTTATGAATAGCAGTGAAACATTGTCTGATGTATTACTGGAAAACTTTATGAATAACCCTAAAACGTTGTCTAATATGGTACTGAAAGATGAGCCCCTCAGGTGGAGGGCATTCAAGATATGACTGAGGAAGAGCTTTCTCTTCAGAGTAGAGTCAACCTTAATGATATGGATAGAGTAAAGCTTTTAGGACCTCCATTTGCTGATGTTGCACGATTCAAAATGAGGAGAAACAGCTGAGAACATCCATTAATTATTGGAACACGAAATGTATGGAAGTTTTCAAAAATAAAATGGAATGCGTAAAGATCAGTATCCTAGGTATTACTGAGCTGAATGGACTGGTTTCAGCCATTTTGAATCAGACAACCATACAATCTTCTATGCCAGGAATGATAAATTGAAGAGGAATAGCATGGCATTCATCATCACAAAGAATGTTTCAAGATCTATCCTAAGGTACAATGCTGTCAGTGATAGGATAATATCCATAAGCCTACAAGGAAGGCTGGTAAATACTACTATTATTAAATTTACACACCAACCACTAAAGTCAAAGATGGGGAAGTTGAAGATTTTTACCAACTTCTACAGTTTGAAATTGATCAAACATGCAATCAAGATATGTTAATTATCACTGGTGATTGGAATGCAAAAACTGGAAACAAAGAAGAATGTAGTTGGAAAATATGGTCTTGGTGATAGAAATAGTGCTGGAGATCAAGTGATAGAATTTTGTAAGACCATTGACTTATTTATTGCAAATATATTTTTTCAACAACACAACAGTGGCTATACATGTGGACTTCATCAGATGGAGGACACAAGGATCAAATCGACTACATCAGTGGCAAGAGACGATGAAGTTCAATATTTTCAGCCAAAACAAGACCAGGAGCTTGTTGTGGAACGAAGCACGAACTGCTCATATGCAAGTTCAACTTGAAGTTGAAGACAATTAAAACAAGCCCATGAGAGCTAAAACATGACCTTGATAATATCCCTCCTGAATTTCAAGACCATCTAAAGAATAGATTTGATACATTGAACACCAATCGCAGAAAACCAGAGGAATTGTGGGATGACACCAAAAGCATCATCCATGAAGAAAGTAAAAGGCCATTAAAAAGACAGGAAAGGAAGAAAAGACCAAATGATGCCGGAAGAGACTGAAACTTGCTCTTTAACAGAGAGTAGCTAAACCAAATGGAAGAAATGACAAGATGGAAGAGCTGAACAGAAGATTTCAAAGAGCAGTTCAAACAGAAAAAGTCAATTATTATAATGAAATATGCAAAGACCTGGAGCTAGAAAACCAACAGGGAAGAACACACTCAGCATTTTTCAAGCTTAAAGAATTGAAGAAAAAACTTAAGGCTTGAGTTGCGATATTGAAAGATTTTATGGGTAATATACTGAATGATGCAGGGAATATCAAAAGAAGATGGAAGGAATATACAGAGTTTATTTACCAAAAAGAACTGGTCAATGTTCATTTAATTCAGGAGATGACATAAGATCAAAAGTCAATGGTATTGACGGAAGAAGTCGAAGCTGCACTGAGAGAAGTGGTGAAAAACAAGGCTCCAGGGATTAATGGAATACCCAATGAGATGTTTCAACAAATGGATGCTGTGCTGGAGGCACTCACTCAGCTATGTCGAGAGATTTGGAAGACAGCTACCTGGCCAACTGACCGGAAGAGATCCATATTTGTACTCATTCCAAAGAAAGATGATCCCACAGAATGTGGAAATTATCGAACAATATCACTAATATATTAAACACAAGTAAAACCTTACTGAAGATAATTCAAAAATGGTTTCAACAATATATTGACAGAGAACTTCCAGAAATGCAAGCTGGATTCAGAAGATGTGGAACTAGGTATGTTGTTGTTGTTGTTATGTGCCGTCGAGTCAGCCCCGACTCATAGCGACCCCTCCTTGGGGTTCCGAGGCAGTATCACTACGGAAGTAGGATTGCACAACCTTCCTTCCGAGGAGTGGCTGGTGGGTTTGAACTGCCAGCCTTCTGGTTATCAGTCAAGTGCTTTAGCCACTATGCTACCAGAGCTCCCGGAACTAGGTATATCATTGTTAATGTCAGATGGATCTTGGCTCACAGCAAAGAATACCAGAAAGATGTTTAATTGTGTTTTATTGACTTTGAAAAAGCATTTGATTGTGTGCATCATGACAAATTATGGATGATATTGAGAAGAATGGGATTTCCAGAACACTTAAATGTACATATGAGAACCTATACATACACCAGGAAGCTTTGTTTGAACAGAACAAGGGGATACTGTATGATTTAAAATCAGGAAGGGAGTGTGTGAGGGTTGTATCCTTTCACCATAATTATTCAATCTGTATGCTGAGCAAATAATCTGAGAAGCTGGACTATATGAAGAAGAACATGGTATCAGGATTGGAGGAAGACTCATTAATAACCTACAATACACAGACTGCACAACTTTCCTTACTGAAAGTGAGGATGAGTTGAAGCACTTAGTGATGAAGATTGAAGACTACAGTCTGCAGTATGGATTACACTTCAACTTAAGGAAAGCAAAAATCCTCACAATTGGCCCAAAAAGCAGCATCAGGATAAATAGAGAGAAGATTGAAATTGTCAAAGACTTCATATTGCTTGGTTCTACAATCAACACCAATGGAAGCAGCAGTCAAGATATCAGATGACAAATGTTACACTGGGCAAATCAGCTGTAAAATCCTCTTTCAAGTGCTGAAGAGCAAAGATATCTCCTTGAGGACTAAAGTGCACCTAACCCAAGCCAAGGTATTTTCAGTCACCTCATATGCATGTGAGAACTGGACAAAGAATAAGAAAGACCAAAGAAGAGGTGATACTTTTGAGTTGTGGTGTTGGTGAAGCATACTGAAAGTATCATGGACTGCTGAAAGAACTAACAAATCTCTCCTGGAAGAACTGCAGCCAGAATGTTCCTTGGAAGCAAGAATAACTAGGCTTTGTCTCAATTACTTTGGTCATGTTGTCAGAAGGAACCATTCCCTGGAGAAGAATTTCATACTTGGTAAAGTGGAGGATCAACGAAAAAGGGGAAGGCCCTCAATGAGATGGATTGACACAGTAACTGCACTGATGGGCTCAGGTATACCAAGGATTGTGAGGCTGTCACTGCACCAGGCACTGCTTTGTTCTGTTTTATGTAGGGTTGCTATGAGTTGGAGATGACTTGATGACACCTAACTACAACAATCTAACTCATAACTACAAGTCCAACTATTGCTATACTCCAAGAAACTGTCCAAAATAAACTCTTCCTCCAAAACAACACCATCATATCTTTAAATATGCTCTTAACTCTGTCGACACTGTCATCTCTGTATTTAATTTTCAAAATTTTTTAAAGAAGATTTTCCTTAATTTCTCTGCTTCTCATTCATTTGCATCCCACCCTCACAAGTCAAATATCCCTAATATAGTACCTAATACATTGAATTGCACTCATGAGCTGCCATCATGGTAAGCTACTGAAGGACATGATCTGTGTTTATATATTTGTGTATACAAGATCCTACATAATGTCAACCTATTGAAAGAACACAATAGGTGGATTAATGATAAACTGCACATTATTTTTAAAAAGTAGTAACATAAGCCATAATTCAGTAAACATTATTTAGATGATTCTTCTGTGGATTGGGATTCTATTGTGCTGCCTACAACTGTCTGTGAGCAAACAATCCACCATCTGGCCTGGAGATCTTGGATTCATCATTCGTTGGAGTCAACAGCCAGTATACTGTCTGCCAACCTTGAGCTCCTCAGCCCTGCAGCTGCAAGAGTTGGGAAAAGCCTCCAGCTTGACATTTGATCCAAAGACTTTGGACTTGCCAGCTTCTATAACTGGGTGAACCATTTTGCTAAGAAAAATTTCTCTCTCTATATGTGCACTGAACACTTTCCCTTATTACCCTCCCGAGAGGGACCGGGTCTCTGGGAGCAAGGTAAGCACGGGCGGGCTTGTGCTTACTCACTGATCTGCACTGAACACATTCC
>NW_006921912.1:3913739-3919158 GCF_000298275.1 Orycteropus afer afer | reverse complement strand
AATGTTACTTCTTGTTCCTGACAAGATCGAGTAGCTGTATCTCTCCTTATTCCTTCCACTAGATACAATTAATACAGATCAGATGAGGATGTGCAATGAGTGATATCATCGCTTACGTCAGATAGATCTTGGCCGGAAATAAAGAATACAGAAAGATATTTATAGATGTTTTATTGACAATGAAAATGTATTTGGCTATGTGGATCATAACCAATTATGTATAATATTGTCAAGAATGGGAATTCCAGAACACTTAATTGTGCTCATGAGGCACCTGTGCATAGACCAAGAGGCAGTCATTGGAACAGAACAAGGGGATAATGCATGGCTTAAATCAGGAAGGGTGTGCATCAGGTCTGTGTCCTTTCAACATACCTATTTAATCTGAATGCTGTCAAATAACCTGAGAAGCTGGACTATATGAAGATGAGCAGAGCATCAGGATTGGAGAAAAGCTCATTAACAACCTGCAATATGTAAATGACACACTTTGCTTGCTGAAAGCAAAGAAGATTTGAAGTACTTATTTGTAAAGATCAAAGACTACAACCTTCAGTATGGATTACCCTCAATGTAAAGAAAACAAAAATCCTCATGACTGGACCAATAAACAACATCATGATAAACAGAGAAAATTTGAAGTTGCCAAAGATTTAATTTTATTTAGATCCACAGCCAAAGCCATTGGAAGCAGCAATCAAGAAATCAAATGGCATAATGCACTGGGCAAATCTACTGCAAAAAAAAACCTTTTTAACATGATAAAGGGCAAAGATATCACATTGAAGACAAAGGTGCACTTGACCCAATCACTTGTCTTTTCAATAGCTCTGTATACATTTAAGAGCTGGACAATGCATAAGGAAGATCTCAGATAAATTTATGCATTTGAATTATGGTGCTGGAGAAGAATATTAAATGTACCATAAATTACTAGAAGAATGAGCAAATTTGCCTTGGACAGACAGAATGCTCCTTAGAAAGGAGAATGGCCAGACTTCTCTCATATTTTTGTCATGTTGTCAGAACAAATCAGTGCCTGGAGAAGGATATTATGCTTGGAAAAGGAGAGGGTCAGTGAAAAAGAGGGAGACCCTCAATGAGATGGGTTGACATAGTGGCTGTGATGATTGTCCCAAGCATGGCAACTATTGTGAGCATGGTTCAGGACAAGGCAGTGTTCGGTTCTGTTGTACATAATCACAATGAGTTGGAATTGAATTTATGACACCTAACAATAACACATACAGCTAAAATCCTGGAACGTAACATAAAGCAAGGAGCTCTGGTAGCATAGTGCCTAAGGCACTTGACCGTTAACTAGAAGACTGGTGGTTCAAACCCACCAGCCACTCCTCAGAAGGAAGATGGGGCAATCTACTTCTGTAGTGATACTGCCTCAGAAACCCAAGGAGGGGTCACTATGAGTCGGGTCCGACTTGATGGCACATAACAACAACAGCAATATATAGAGAGGTTAGGAAGAGTCTAGAAGGTGAAAAGAAGAAGTTGGCTAGCTAAAGCTCTCAGGATTAGAGGAATCACCCCATTTTCTTCTGGCCTCACATATCTTGGATTGGACACTAGAGAAGCCAACAATATGGAAACCTCAATGGGTAGTGTGATAGTTAATGTTATGTGTCATCTTGACTAGTCTATGACTCTCAGTATTTTGGCAGACATTGGACTGGTTGTTTTTCCCTAATATAATGTAATGTAATCAGTTTCTTTTATGTGTTCTGATATGATCAGCCAACATTTTAAAGCACAGTTTCCTTGGAGTTCTGACCTGCCTCCAGTATGTAAATAAATGTTCTGGCAAAGCTCACTCTGTCTCTAGGCTCTGCACTCTTCATATCACCTGATCTTTGGTTCCTTGGATGCAAGCCTGCAGGAGTCTCTTGCTTGCTGGACGAACTGCCTGTTTTACATTTGCCAGTCCCTTTAATCTTGTGAGCTAACAGAGGTCTCCATTCTGCTTTCTGATTTGGTACTTTCCATAGGCCACTATTATGTGACCTATTTCCTTGAAGTAAATCTCTCTCTCCACTTTTCCTTGGTTCTCCTTCTCTAGAGAACTCAGATTAAGTCATCTTGATACTGAGAGTGGGGTTCAAATCCATATAGACACATGCCCATTGGATAGTCTTAACCAAATACTTATGAGACACAAGAGTCTGGGTGATTGTGTATTTGACTGTGAGTCTGAAACTCACAAATATAGTGACACTGGCTGGTTGCTTCTACTTTTGCTACTCAGCACAGAGAAAGAAGTGGATGAACTCAGGGCTTCAAAATCCCACTTCGAGCATCACAAAGATGAAAGGAAGTTTTGCTACCTGTTCCTTGGAAGATAGCCTTAGATAGGGTGTCATCATGTTTGTTAAAGCCCACAAACACTGAAAATTATAATTATCTAACACTTATCACATGTTTGCTTTTTGATCCAGCCCTTACACAAATCAAAATGATCCAAAAACCACACCTCTATTAATAGGAAAATATACCACAGTATATTCCAATATTATTTGTAATAGTAAAGCATTAAAAACAAAATAAATATTTTAAATTATTTGAATAAAGTATAGTACACCACCCAAAAGGAATTTTGACTTTTGGGATAATTTTAATTATTTAAGTAATGTTGTTGTGTTGTTATGTGCCGTCGAGTCAGCCCTGACTCATTTAAGTAATAAGTAAATGAAAATGAGAAAAATTTAAAATAGGAAATAAGCCAAAAATGAATTACTTTTATTTTTTTTGAATCATTAATATAATGAAAGTGATAAGAAAAATTTAGATTATAACTTTGAATAAATTAATTTGAGTGTATACCTTCAGGAAAAAAAAAAAAGGAAAGAAAGAAAAAAAAAAAGACTAAGCAAATACTGAACTCTCTAAATAAGTTTGCCTGGTGTCATGTTTAGAGAGTTCAGTATTTGTTTACAGTCTTTTTCTTTCTTTCTTTTTTTTCTCTACATAGGTTTGTCTGGTGTCATGTTAGGAGCTCTGGTGGCATAGTGCCTAAGGCATTTGACTGCTAACTAGAAGGCTGGTGGTTCAAACTCACCAGCCACTCCTTGGAAGGAAGGTTGGGCAATCTACTTCTGTAGTGATACTGCCTTGGAAATCCAAGGAGGGGTTGCTATGAGTCGGATCTGACTCCCCGACACTGGTTGTGTTTGGTTTTGCATTGGTGTCATGCTATGGCTTATTAAGAGTCTCCAAATGGTTTCTTTTCCTTTTTTTCAGTATGCATGTACAAATATTGTCTACTAACCCATACATGGTCATGGGCACACTCCTACCTGCCCAGATATACCCTGATAATTCAGCCTGCCCACCCATCTATCCACCTGTAGATCAAAGCTTGCCATCACTGACAACACAGTACTGTACATGCAAAAGGGTTCATCAGTGTAGCTTGTTGATGAACATCTGTAGCTCCCACGTACCTCTTTCTGTATTCTTCTTCCTCAATGCCACTGTGTTGATCACTCACTTTTGGCACATTGTGCTTCCCGTCACCCAAATTACTACTTGTCTCTACCTATCTAGCAGCAGTGTTCCCTCCCCTTCCTTCCCATCCCTGGTAATGAACAAGGAAAGTTTTCCTCTATATGTAAACATTTCCCTCACTTATTACAATAATGAATTGATGCAATATTTGTCCTTCTGTGATTGACCTATTTCACTCAGCATAATGTCCTCCAACTTCATCCATGCTATGACGTGTTTTGCAGATTCTACATTATTATTTAGTGTTGAGTATTCCATTATGTGCATGTATCTTGTTTTGTGTATCCATTCTTCTGTTGATGGACACTTTGGTTGTTTCTATCTCTTTGCTATTGTGAATAGTGCTTCAGTGAATATGAGTGAGACTATATCTGCTCATGTCCTCTCTGTCACTTCTTCAGGATGTATATCTAGTAATGGTGTTGCTGAATCAAACGGTATACCTAATTTGAACTTTTTAAGAAATCACTATACTGATGTCCACAGTTCTTGTATCATTTTATAGTCCCACCAGCAGTGTATAAAAGTCCCAAACTCTCCACATCCTTGCCATCATTTGCTATTTTCTGTCTTGTTGAATGTTACTATTAGTGCTAGGGTGAGATGGTATCTCATTGTCTCGATTTGTATCTCTCTAACAGCTAATGATTATGAACATTTATTCATGTGTTTGATGGCCACCTGAATATCTCTTCTGGTGAAGCATATATTCATATCTTCTGCCCATTTTTTAAATTGGATTGTTTATCTTTTTGTTGTTGAGGTGTTGGAGTATTCTATACATTTTAGAGAGAAGTTCCTTGTCAGATATGTCATTGAAGAATATTTTTTCCCAATCTGTAGGTTCTCTTTTGACTCTTTCGGAGAAGTCTTTTGAAGCACACACAAAATTAAATTTTTAGAAGTCTCAATCATCTGGTTCATCTTCTGTTGTTTGTGCATTTTGAGATATGTTTGATGGTCTCTTTATGCCATATAAAATTTGCCCCCATTTTTCCTTGAGGAACTTTATAATATATTTTAGGTTTCACATTTAAGTCTTTGATCCATCTGGAGTATGTTTTTGAGTATGGTGTGAGGTGTGGATCTTGTTTCATTTTTCTGCAAATGGATATCCAGTTTTGCCAGCACTATTTGTTGAAGAGATGATCTCTTCCCCATGTAAAATCTAGAGATGTGGGCAGGGCAGGCACTCAGGCTCTGTCAGAGCACACAGACAGTGATGAAATTTCTATTGGTCCAGAGGTAAGTGGAGGTGGAGGATGGCCACACTTCTGTTCACCAAAAGGGTGTGGAGTATAAGAGTAACAAGGAGAATGTCACACCTTTTCAATCATCAGCCTCCAGTGTGTTTGCCAGTGCTGTTCTCTGTAAGAGGAGTCTATTCTTAGGTCACTGAGGTGAACACTGCCATTTTAAATATCCAAAATGGCCACACTGCTTGTAAATCTTTAAAACACCTGTGCCATCTGGACAGCCAAAAGTCCACAGCTTAGTTTGTCTCCTTTTTGCTGTTTCCCTTTTTAGTCATCAGCCACCAGTGCAGTTGTCCATGTAGCCCTTGGTGAGCAGGGCTGATTTTTAGTTACTTCTCAGTCCCTAATAAACTCATATCGACAGGTGGAGCACTATTGAAACATAAAATAGGGCCCCGAGGGCTACTGCACTGCCACTATCTGAGGCACCAAAAGAATCCTAACTGATAGAGGGGCCAACTTCTGTCCTGACTTGTTGGGCCCTTAGCCCATGTCCAGAGTGCTAACTTAGCTACCAGAGCTCTTTAGGTCCTAACACCACCTGTAAATATTCAAACTGTCCATGCCATCAGGACAACTGACATTCTGCAGCACTGTTTCGCTGTTTATTCACGGTTTTTATTCAGGTTCTTCTACTAGTTGAT
>NW_006921912.1:3906361-3909054 GCF_000298275.1 Orycteropus afer afer | reverse complement strand
TTTTTTTTTTTTTTATTATGCTGAACTTTTGAAAAGATGTATCATTAGTTGCCTATTAGATTTGGAATGAAAGTGAAGTTTCAACATAGAAAATAACTTCACTATCTGACCAGGAGTTAGACATTTCACTATTAATGATTTAATCATCCATTTTTGTGAAGGTTCACTAGTGAGAATTTTTACTTTAAGAAGAAACATAAATGGTATAACAACAACAGAACAGGACCCATCCACAGGGACTAATCAGCTAAGTATATAATTGATTTTGGATTCAATTTTTGATCAAGATTTAAAATTATTATTTTCTGTTATAGCCTAGGTCTGAAACCACTTACCCACAGTATCATAAAGCTAGTTAGGAAATTAAGAAAGGAATACCTGTCAATTTTCCCAACTAAAGGAAAAATACATTCTACCTTACAGTTTCTCAATAGGGTAGGATGTAGTACTACGCAGATTCACCTGAGACAAATTTTTAAAAGTAAACATGGTTGAGCCTCATCAAAGATATACAAATCTTAATATGATAAAATTTCTTGTGCAAGAAACAGATGTGTGTATGTTTGTGTTTATCTGCTTGTCTATGTGTGAATGCACACACAAATTTCAATCAGAACATAAAATATGATAACTGTAGTAAAAAGAATGAGAATAAGATGTTAATTATAATAAACAGAAAAACAAATTAGTTTTAAGAGGGAAAAAAAAAGAAGAAGCACACTATTACCATAATCTTTAGTGGTTCCTACTGCTACCCTGGGTACTTCATACCCATGACTCTGCTCAGCACATTCTTTACATCCTTATTCCTCAGGCTGTAGATCAAAGGGTTCAGCATAGGGATCACTGTGGTGAAGAACACAGCAGCCACCTTCTCCTGTGCCAGGTTGCTGCTGGATGTGGGCTTAAAATACATGAATATAATGGATCCATTAAAAAAAAAAAAAAAAAAAAAAAAACAGCTATAAGATGAGAGCCACAGGTAGCAAAGGCTTTGGACTTGCATTCAGCTGAAGACATTTGAAGAATGTTACACAGTATTAAGGCATAAGAGATTATGATGGCCAAAGTTGTTATGAGCACATTAAATCCACCTACAAATATCAACAGATCCTCATTGACATAAGTACTAGAGCATGAGAGCTTTAGGAGAGGGAGTACATCACAGAAATAATGGTGGATGACACTGTCCTCACAGAAGAAAAGCTTCATCATGGACACAGTGTGGATCATAGCTGTAGTAGATCCCATGATATAGACACCAGTCACCAGCATGTTGCAGACATTTTGAGACATAGTGACATTGTAGAGCAATGGACAACATATAGCCACGTATCTATTATACGCCATGGCTGTTAGTATATAGCACTCAGCAGTAGCAAAAAGACAAGAGAAAAAAGGTCTTGTCATACATGCAGGGTAGGCAATAACATTTTTCTCCCATACAAAGTTTCCAAGGAGTTTAGGGGTAACAACTGAGGAGTAAAAGAGATCTATGACTGAAAAATTGCCAAGCAAAAAGTACATGGGAGATTGGAACTTGGAATTGAAAGTGATTACCAGGATCATACCCACATTTCCTATTACAGTGATCCCATAGATACCTAGTAACACAAAGAAGAGAGGCAGCTGGAGTTCTGGTTTGTCTGTCAGTCCCTCAAGGACAAACTCAGTAACTCTGGAATCATTTTGTTTGACCATTTCTCTCAGGAAACAGGGGATGTAAATCTATAGGGGAAAAAAAAATCACAGGAGAAATGTAATACTTTTATTAGTGTTGTGACAGAAAAAAATATATAATCAAAATAAGACTGTGAGTAGTCATTAGTAAGATGACAAATTACGTTTTTCACATCAGAATACTGTCATTTTTAGCCAAAGACCTTCATAAGCTATAGAGAAACAAAGAATATATACAACGTGTTCTTGTTAATAAGAGGAAATTATCTCACTAGGAGAAAGCTGCTGATAATTGTGGACCCTCAGATTAGTTATAAACATGTGGAACAAACAGGAACTCAGCAATTATGGATTGAATTGTGACTACATCTTACAATGCTTACCTTTGTTGCTGGTGATATCAAGGTTTCATTAGTTTAGGAAAGTCTTCAGAAATTGTTTCACTTTTCCTGTTGGAACTTCTGTATACACTGGACTGTTGTTGCCTCAGAACACAAAGCCTTCCTCAAGAAGACACTAACTAATAAGGGAATGCATATCTTAGGGTTAAGATTTGTTGTCTTAATGGGGAGTGCAGGGGCCATGATGCTCCAAATTAAGGAGGTCTTCAACTTAATCACAAAGTTCTTTGATTCAAATAAATAAATACTCCATTGTAACTTTGTTTAATTGGAAGAGCCTTGGGTAGCATTGACATACATTTTCACAAAGTTCAATTTTCCTATCCATTAGCATGATATGTTCTTCCATTTATGTAGATACCTTATAGTTTCTTGATGTAATGTTTTGTATTTTTCTTTGTATATGTCTTTTGTGTTCTTGGTAAGGTTTAGTCCCAAGTGTTTTATCTTTCTGATACATATTTTAAATGATACTGATTTCCTTATTTCTGTTTCAGATACATCTTTACTGGTGCAGATGTATGCAACTGTTTCTTGTGTGTTGATCTTATATTCTGCCATTATTCTATATCTTTCAATAAGTTCCAGTAGTTTTTTTTTTTTTTTTTTTTT
>NW_006921912.1:3902345-3906044 GCF_000298275.1 Orycteropus afer afer | reverse complement strand
GATTTCCTTTCTAATCCTGAAAATTTTTATCAGGAACAGATGTTGAATTTTATCAAAAGTGTTTTCTGCATCAATTGATATTATTTGTGGTTCTTTTCCTTTATTTTATTTATGTAATGGACTATGTTGATTGCTTTTCTAATGTCAAACCATCCTTGCATACCAGGTATGAATCCCACTTGATCGTGATTATTTTTTATTATTATTTATCAATATTTTGTTGAAGTCTATTGGCTGGGATTTTGCTGAAGATTTTTGAGTCTATATTCATGAGAGATATTTTTCTGCAGGTTTTCTTTTTAGTGGTGTCATTGTTTGGTTTTCATATCAGGGTTATGCTTGCTTCATAAAATTAACTTGGGAGGATTCCATCTTTTTCTATATACTGGAATACTTTGAGTAGGATTTGTGTCACCTCTTCTCTGAATGCTTGATAGAATTCTCCAGTGAAACCATCTGGGCCAGGACTTCTGTTTTGTTGATAATTAATTAATTAATTAATTTTTAAAATAAACTTCTCAATTTCTTATTTTCAATTGGGTCTGTTCAAATTTCTAGCGTGGTCTGTGTTAGTTACAGTAAATAATGTGTTTCTCAAAATCTGTCCATTTCTTCCAGGTTTTCAAATTTGTTTGGGTATAATTCTTCATAATATTTGGTTATCTGCTTCATTTCAGTTGATTCTGTTTTGATGTCCCCCATTTCAATCATTATTCATGTTACTTGCATCTTTTCCTTTGTTAGGTTTGTCAATGATTGCAGTGTAGTAAGTTACTTAGTATGGCTTTTCTACCCATAAGTCATTGTAAACTCAGTGGTGAAATGAGCAACTGAGGAGCTCCTGATTGTAAATGTTATCCACCTGGGTTATTTCTGTTGGGAGTGGCACAACACAATGTTATGGGAGGCTCTCTCTCTCAGGTGCTTAGAGTTCTGATGCTATGATTGGCTAGTTTGACCACTCTGCCAAGCTCAAAAGGAGGCCTCCTTGAGGCAGAACTCTCTCTGACTGCTGGTTGAGGGAGACGTGCTGCTGAAAGAGACATGGGCTCCTGAGACATGCATTGCTGGGAAATAGATGCAAGAGACATGCATTGCTGAGTGAGACACCGAGGGACCAGCACTGCTGGGAAAGAGACTGTGAGAGACGGTTGGCTGAGGGTTGGTGGGCTGGGAAAGAGACTGAGCATTTTTCCTGAACTTGAATTGTAGCCTGTGGTGCTTCCCTAATAAACCCCATAATCTGTGAGCTCTGTGTGGCCACTGCAGAAGATTATCAAACCCAGGAGAGAGGTGGTGGATACTTTGGGAGGAACAGTTGGTGAAAGGGCTAGAGGGAGGCAGCATGTCTGGCCTGGCAGGGATAGGCCTTGTGTTATTGATAGTGACTCTGTCTTCCTTTTGTGGGGTTAGAGGAGGTCAGAACATGTGGCCTCCCTGCCGTTTTTGCAATGATCTATTGATTTTATTAGTCTTTTCAAAGAACCAGCTTCTAGTCTTGTTGATATTTTCTATTGTCTTTCTATTTATTGTTGTTGTTGCATATTTCTGCATAGATTTTTATTATTTCATTTCTTCTGGTAGATCAACCCTATGATCTACTATGCCAGGAATGACAAATTGAAGAGGAATGGCATGGCATTCATCATCACAAAGAATGTATCAAGATCTATCCTGAACTACAATGCTGTCAGTGACAAGATAGTATCCGTACACCTACAAGGAAGACCAGTTAATACTTCTATTATTCAAATTTATGCACCAACCATCAAAGCCAAAGATGAGGAAATTGAAGATTTTTACTAACTTCCGCAGGCTAGAGTTTATTGAACATGCAATCAAGATGTGTTGATTATCACTGGTTATTGGAATGCAAAAGTTAGAAACAAAGAATCACCAGTAGTTGGAAAATATGGCCTTGGTGATAGAAAGAATGCTAGAGATTGCATGATAGAATTTTGAAAGACCAATGACTTGTTCATTGCAAATACTGTTTTTCAACAACAAAAATCGCTGTTATGCAAATGGACTTTGCCAGATGGAGTACACAGGAATGAGACTGATTACACCTGTATCAAGAGGAGATGGAGAAGCTCAATATCTTTAGCAAAACAATGCCAGGTGTTGATTGGGGAACCATCAACTAGTTATATCCATATTCAAGTTAAAGTTGAAGACAATTAAAACAAGTCCACAAGAGCTAAAATATGACCTGATAATACTCCTCCTGAATTTAGAGACCATTTAAAGAATAGATTGCATGCATTAAACATTAATGACTTAAACCCAGAGGAACTGTGGGATGACATCAGTAACATTATTCATGAAGAAAGCCAAAAGTCTTTGAAAAGACAGGAAAAGAAGAAAAGACCAAAATGGATGTCAGAAGAGACTGAAACTTGCCCCTGAACAGAGAGTAGCTAGAGAAAAAGGAATAATGACAAGATAAAATAGCTGAACAGAATATTTCAAAGAGCAACTCAAGAAGAAAAACCAGAGGTACTGGCAAGATGGCGGACTAGGCAGAAAGACTGCACAGACCCTCTTCAACAAAGAAAAGGGAAACCAATTAACACAGACACAGAAGAAAATTCTGGACACCTGAGCCTTGAAGGGAAGGACATAGAAGTGGACTAAACCTGAACTAGCAGAAGAATTTGCATGAAAATACCAAAAAAGCAGAAATATGGAGCTGCAGTCTGGCAGCAATCCTGAGTGATCCTGATAGCACAGACAGCTTGGAGATTCCCTAGTGGTGGTAGGACCTAAAAATTAACTTAAAAATCTGCCCTGCTAGCCAGGGACTGCATGGAGGACTGTGCACGGTGGCTGGGGGAATAAACAGAGAAGGTGAAGAGAAAGGCAGGCTGAACTATGGACTTTTGTGGGTCTGGGAGGGTACTGACATTTTGAAGGTTTAAAAGCACCTTGACTATTTTGGATATACAAAGAGACACACTCTCACAGATTCCTGGCATTTAAACACGTTCCACTTCCCAGAAACCCCAAGGACACTCCGGACTCGTAAAACTGAAAAGTTTTTTAATGGTTATTCAATTGCAACTTGTGTCTAACTGAGTGAGAGACAACTACAGTCCCCATAAGACACAACTACACCCACACCTCCTGCAACTTCACTTACTGAGCAAGAGCCACTACCTCTTTCTCCACCAACGGGTCAATGATAAAAAAACCAACAGAAGAGCCTTCATCATCCTTGGCTGTGCTTCACAAACAGTTAACAGAGATCTAAATACAACAATGCCATGATGCCTCAGAAACAACAGACCATCACAGTACACAAAGAAGCAGGATAAAGTGGTAGAAACAAGGAAGCACGATACAGACCCAGACACATCCCTGAGGAGGAAGCAGCATTGGAAATCTCTGAAAAGGAATGCAAAAGAATTATCTTTAGGTATCATCAAAGGATTGAGAGACAGACCAAAGAAAACACAGAGGAAACCCTAAAAGAATTTTGGAATAAAATACAAAAACAAAATGACAAAATAAATGAAAAATTAGAAATGATTCTAAATCTACAGATAGAAATCCAGAAGATTAATCCTAAATTTTCAGAAATAGATAACACACTGGAAGGGCAAAGGAGTAGAATTGAAGCACTGGAAAACAGAATTAATGAGATTGAAGACAAATACCCGAATACTTCTTTGGAAAAGGAACAATCAGAAAAAAAAA
>NW_006921912.1:3901049-3901625 GCF_000298275.1 Orycteropus afer afer | reverse complement strand
AAATCATAGGATAACCTCAAAGAAAAATGATAAAACTTCACATCACAATAAAAAAGAGGACAAGCACAAATATTCAGCATATACTAAAACAACAGAAACAAAGGAAATGATAACATGATGCATAAACATAATGAGCTTAGCACAGAAAATGATATGGAACAAAGAAATGAGGGACACCATGAAATACTCATAACAAAATGACTGCAACATATTCAAACTTATCAATAATTACCCTGAATGTTAATGGATTGAATGGACTACTTAAGGGAGGGAGAGTTGTAGACTGGATAAGAAAACAAAACACATCAATATACTGCCTAAAAGAGACACACCTTAGAGATAAAGATAAAAATAGACTAAATATCAAAGGCTGGAAAAAGATAACATTAAACAAATGTCAACTGTAAGAGAGCAGGAGGGGCAATATAAATTTCTGATCAAATTGACTTTAAGACAAAAACCACTGCATGAGACAAGGAAAGAAATTATATAATGATTAAAGGATCAATTGAACATGAAGATATAACCATAATAAATATTTATGGACCCAATGAAAGAGCCCCAAAATACATAAAT
>NW_006921912.1:3894248-3900435 GCF_000298275.1 Orycteropus afer afer | reverse complement strand
CCTTCTGCCTAGTCCGCCATCTTGCCGGAACTCACTTACTCCCCTTTTTAGGACCTATGCTTGGCTTATAAATTTTACTATCTCTAGGGCCTTTTCTTTTCAACAAATTAATGGCCTTTGTAAAACAACAAATAGATGCTGTGAAGATGCAACCATTACAGGTCCATTATCACAGATTAAACATGAATGATTTTGATGATTGTGATGGACTGGATAGTCAATGATGGGTAAGAGTGGAAACTCCTGTACCAACCTAAGACAGGGATTGTGGCAAAAGTATTCACAAGTCCCAGTGATGGGTAAGGACAGGAAAGTGTATCCGCCAACCTAAGACAGGCACAGTCCCATAATAAAAAATTATTACCTTTATTAAACAAAAAAGGGGGACCTGTGGAGAGCCAGGAATCTGGTCTTGTGAAGATGCTTATCTCAGAGACAGTGATCTTTAATAAAACAAAAGGCTCTTACTTATGTCCTTTCTATTTCCTCATACTAACTATACCTTGACCTTTTAAATAGTGTTTGTATAAACTTTCCAGTACCCCTTAGAAACGCTTTCTTTGCCCAACCAATCAGTTAGAGCTTTCTTTGTCAGTTGTCGACCAATCAGTTGTTGCCTAATTTGTGCGCAGGCTTTTTTATACCTATCAGCTACTTGATACCTTTGAACATATTTTTTGCACCAATTGCTGGCATCCAGCACTGCCTTATGTAACTGCCCTTTGATAAACGTCACTTATAGTATATATGCTTTGTTCTGAATTTAATAAAGTTGAGACTTGATCAGAAATCCTGTGTTGTCTCCATTTCTCGTGTCTCCTGTCCTATTTTCCTCACTCCCTCCCTCAGGGTCTCCGTTGACTGACCTGCAGGCCGGGTCATATAAAACTCTGAAAGAAAAACATCTCCACCTAAGAATTATATTCCCATAAAAACTGTCCCCTAGATATGAGGGTGAAATCAGGAGATTTCCAGATAGGTAGAAATTAAGGGAATTTGTTAAAACCAGACTTACTTTACAAGAGATGCTAAAGGGAGTCCTTCCGATAGAGAATCAACAATATAAACAACAACCTGTGATTAACACACATGATGATATAACACAGAAACCAATTCAGTCATAGTAGTTTCCAAAGTAAAATGAGCTTCCAAGACTGTAAACAGGGAACCAGAGACATTGATAAGTAAATGAGGACAATTACAAACCAAAAAGAATAAATAGTGTTGTCACAGAACTTCCAAATGGTGAGGAAGTTAAGACAATTGCAAGATAGAACAGATTGTTTTAAATTGGGAAAAAAATAATAAATCACAGCATAACCTAAAAAAAATAATAAATGCTCACATCAAAATAAAAAAGAGGACAAGCACAAATATTTAATAAATACTAGAATCATTGCAATGAAAGAGATAATAACATGATTCATAAAGAAAATGAGCTCAGCACAAAAAATTATATGAAAGAAATCAAGAACACCATGGAGAAACACATAAAACAAAAAATGACATCAAAAAATTCATACTTGTTGATAATTACACTGAATATTGATGGACTAAATACACCAATCAAGAGACAGACTGTTGCAGACTGGATAAGAAAACATGACTCATAAATATGCTGTCTTCAAGAGACTCAACTTAGACACAAAGACAAAAATAGACTAAAAATCACAGGTTAGAAACAGATATACAAACAAATGGGAATGAAAAATGAGAGGTGTGTCAATATATATTTCTGGTAAAATAGACTTTAAGACAAAGATGACCATAATGGACAAGGTGGGACATGCTATAACGAGTAAAAGATCAATTGAACAAGTGGACATAACCATAAAAAATATCTATGCATCCAATGAAAGAGCCCCAAAATGCATAAATCAGACTTTAACAGAATTGAAAAGACAGATAGATAACTCCACCATAATAGTGGGAGCTCTGGTGGCATAGTGCCTAAGGCATTTGTCTGTTAACCAGAAGGCTGGTGGTTCAAATCCACCAGCCAATCCTCAAAAGGAAGGTTGGAAACTCAAAGAAGGGTGGCTATAAGTCAGATCCAACTCAATGGCAGAGATCAAAAATGACCAAATTGTAATAGTAAGAGACTGTAACACACCACTTTTAATCAGAGATAGAACAACTGGAAAGAAACTCAGCAAAGATTCAGAAGAACTAAGCAATACAATCAACCAGCTTGACCTTATTGACATCTACAGAGCTCTTCACCAACCATAGTAAAATATACATTCTTTTCCAGCACAAATGGAACCTTCTCCAGTATTGACCATATGTTAGGTTACAAAGCAAGCCTCAATAAATGTAAAAACACTGAAATACAGCAAAATAACTTCTCAATTCACAATGCTATAAAATTAGAAATCAACACTAGGAACACCATAGGAAAAAGAGCAAATGCATGGACACTGAATAACACCCTCCTCAAAAATCACTAGGTAATTGATGAAATTTTTAAAAAATGAAATAAAAAATTCCTTTAATCAAAGGAGAATGAAAACATACAAAAATCTTTGGGACACAGAAAAAGCAGTGATCAGAGGGCAATTTTTAGCATTGGATGCACACATCAAAACAGAAGAATGAGACCAAATCAACAGCTTAACCCAACATCTCCTACAATTAGAAAAAGAACAGCAAGAAAGGCCTCCTGTCAACACAAGAAAACAAATAATAAAGATAAGAGCAGAAATAAGTGAAACAGAAAATAGAACAATAGAAAAAAAATTAAAAATACCAGAAGTTTCTTTGAAAAGATTAATAAAATCAGCAAACCACTGATAAACTTAACAAAATAAAAGGAGAGGATGCAAATAACACAAACAAGAAATTAAATGGGTGACAGCACAACAAAACCAACAGAAATAACAAAGAATAATACCAAAATACTATAAAGAACTATACTCCAAGAAATTAAAAATCTTGAAGCAGAGACTTCTAGAAACATTCTCCTTACCCAAACTAACACAGAAGGATGTAGAAAATTTGAACAGACCTATAATAAAAGAAGAAATTGAACAGGTCACTAAAAAAAAAAAGAAAACAACAACAACAAAAAAAAATCCTGGCCCAGATGGTTTCACTGGAGAATTCTACCAATCATTCAGAGAAGAGCTGACACAATCCTACTGAAACTATGAATGAAATCCTCCTAAATTCATTTTATGCAGCAAGCACATCACTGATACCAAAAGCAGACAAAGACACTACTTGAAGGAAAACTACAGAGCAATATCCCTCATGAATATAGATGCAAAAACCTTCAACACAATCCTAGCCAACAGACTCCAACAACAGACCAAAAAGTAAATAAATAAATAATACATCATGACCAGGTGGGATTCAAATGAGGTATGCAAGGGTGGTTCAAAGTTAGAAAAACAATCAACATAATCCATCACCTAAGTAAAATAAAGGAAAAGAATCAGATGATCATATCATTAGATGCAGAAAAGGCATTTGATAAAATCCAACACTCATTCCTGATAAGAGCTTTCAGAAAAATAGGATAGAAACAAAATTCCTGAACACAATAAAGGGCATATATGCAAAGCAAATAGCCAACATTATTCTCAGTGGAGAGAGACTGAAACCATTCCCCTGCAGATAGGATACCCTCTATCTCCACTTCAATTCAACATCATATTGGAAGTTCTAGCCAGTGCAATAAAACAAGAAAAGGAAATCAAAGGCATCCAAATTCGTAAGAAAGAAGGAAAACTACTCCTGTTTGCAGATGATATCATCCAATACACAGAAAACCTAAGAGACTCAACAAGAAAACTAGAACTTATTGAGTTAGCACAGTGGCAAGATACAAGGTCAACATACAAAAATTAGTTGGATACCTCCACACTAGCAAAGAGGTCTCTGAAAAGGAAATTAATACCATTCACAACAGCTACCAAAAACATAAGATATTTGGGAATAAATCTTACCAGGAACGCAAAAGACTTATACAAAGAAAACTATGAAGCACTTTGAATAGTTCTTCAACAAACTATAAGAGATCTATGTAAATGGAAGAACATACCATGTTCATGGATAGGAAGATTGAAGACTGTGAAAATGTCAATACTATCCAAAGCAATCTATACATTCAATGCAATCCCCATCAAAATTTCATCTATTTCTTTAAAGACATGGAAAAACCAATCACTAGTTTTATATGGAAATGAAGGAGACCTTGGATAAGCAAAGCACAACTCAAGAAGAACAAAGCAGGAGGTCTCACACTCCCAGATCTCAAAACCTACTATACAGCCACAGTTGTCAAAACAGCCTTGAATTGATGCAATGTCAGACACATAGAATAGTGGAACAGAACTGCAAACCCAGAAATAGATCCATCCACTGATGGTAAGCTGATCTTTGACAAAGGGCCACAACCTATTAAATGGAGAAGAGTTAGTCTCTTTCATGAATGGTACTGACAAAACTATATATCCATTTGCAGAAAACTGAAGCAAGATCCATATTTCCTACCATACACACACACACACACAAGAAAACTTCAGATGGATCAAAGACTTAAATGTGAAGCCTACAACTATAAAGTTTATCAAAGAAAAAAATAGGGACAAACTTGTTGTTGTTGTTGTTGTTGTGTGCCGTCGAGTCGGCCCCGACTCATAGCGACCCTTCCTTGGGTTTCCGAGGCAGTATCACTACGGAAGTAGGATTGCCCAACCTTCCTTCCGAGGAGTGGCTGGTGGGTTTGAACCGCCAGCCTTCTGGTTAGCAGTCAAGTGCTTTAGCCACTATGCTACCAGAGCTTAGGGGCACTAATTTATGGCATAAACAGACTATCAAGCATAACACAAGATGCACAAAAAGCAAAAGATAAACTAAATGGTCGGGACCTTCTAAAAATTAAATTCTTATGTGCATCAAAAGACTTCTCCAAAAGAGTAAAAAGGAAACCTACAGAATGGGAAAAAAAATATTTGGCAATTACATATTGGATGAAGGATTTATCACTAAAATCTATAGAAAACACCAGCACCTCAACATCAAAAAGACAAACAATCCAACTGAAAAATGGGCAGAAGACATTAACAGACACTTCCCCAAAGAAGATATTTAGGGAACTAACCAGGAGGCTGGCAGTTCAAACCCACCAGCCACTCCTCGGAAGGAAGGTTGGACAATCCTTCTTCTGTAGTGATAACTGCCTCGAAAACCCAAGGAGGGGTCTCTAGGAGTCGGGGCTGATTCGATGGCAAATAACAACAACAACAACAAACAAGCACTTAAAGAAATGTTTCTGATCATTAGCCATTAAAAACAAAAAAGAAAGAAACAAACAAACAAAAAAGGGAGCTCTGGTGACATAGTACCTAAGGCTTTTGACTGCTAACCAGAAGGCTGGCAGTTCAAATCCACAAGTCACATGCAAATCAAAACAATCATGACATAGTATCTCATCTGAGCATTAATAACAAAGTTCAACAAACAGAAATAAATGCTGGTAAGGATGTGGGGAGATTGGGAGTCTCATACACCACTTATGTGATGGTAAAATCATAAAACCATGTGAAAATTGGTATGATGATTCCTTAAAAACTTGGAAATAGAAATACCATTTGACAGAGCAATCCCATTACTAGGTATGTACCTTAAAGAAGTGAGAGTCAGGACACAAATAGATATATCCCACCCATGTTCATCGCAGCACTATTTACAATAGCAAAGAGATAGAAACAACCTAAGTGCTCATCAACTGAAGAATGATAAACAAACTATGGTATGTATATACACAAAATAGAATACAATGAAACTCTAAAGAATAATGTAGATCTGCAAAACACTGCCTAATGTGGATGAACTTGGAGGACATAATGTTGAGTGGAATAAGTCAGTCACAGAAGGACAAGTATTGTATAAGTTCACTATTTTATATAGTCAAGGAAAGGCTGATACATAGAAGGAAACTTTCTTTGTTGGTTACCAAGGATGGGAGAGGATGAGAGGGAAAATTTCTAGATAGATTGGAAAAAAGAAATGTAGAAACCAAAATTTTTTAGTGGTTACCAGGGGTAGGAGCTAGGGTAAAGGGGAAGCTTTGGTTTATGGGGCATTGAGTTTATGCTAGTGGTAGTAGAATATTTTGAAAAAGGATAGCAATAATGGTAGAATAACATGAAAAATGTCATCAATGTCCCTGAGCTGTAAA
>NW_006921912.1:3844247-3862308 GCF_000298275.1 Orycteropus afer afer | reverse complement strand
TGATTTATGTATTTGGGGGCTCTTTCATTGGGTCCATAAATATTTATTATGGTTATATCTTCATGTTCAATTGATCCTTTAATCATTATATAATCCATCTTCTTTTGATGTTTCCTGCATCATTCAATATTTTGTCCAGAGAATCTTTCAGTATTACAACTAGAGGCTTTTTTTTTTTTTTCCTCAGTTCTTTCAACTTAAGAAATGCCGAGTCTGTTCTTCCCTTTTAATTTTCTAGCTTAAGGTCTTTGCACATTGCATTATAGTAATTGGCTTTGTCTGCTTGAGCTGCTCTTTGGAATCTTCTGTTCAGCTCTTTTATCTTGTTATTTCTTTCATTAACTTTAGCTACTCTTCACTCAAATGCAAGTTTCAGAGTCTCTTCTGACATCCATGTTGGTCTTTTCTTCCTTTCCTGTCTTTTTAATGACTTCTTGATTTCTTCGTGGATGGTGTTCTTGATGCCATCCCATAAATCTTCTGGTTTTTGCTCACTGGTGTTCAATGAATCAAATCTATTCTTTAGATGGTCTCTAAATTCAGGAGACATATATTCAAGGTCATATTTTGGCTCTCATAGACTTGTTTGAATTGTCTTCAACTTCAACTTGAACGTGCAGCTCCTGGCCTTGTTTTGGCTGAAGATATTGAAGTTTTCCATTTCTTCTTGCCACAGATGTAGTCAATCTGATTCCTGTATGGTCCATCTGGTGAAGGCCACATCTGCAGCCACCATTTTTGTTGTTAAGAAAAGGTATTTGCAATGAATAAGTTGCTGGTGTTGAAAAATTCTATCATGCAATCTCCAGTGTTATTTCTATCACTAAGGCCAAATTTTGCAACTACCAGTGATTCTTCTTTGTTTCCAACTTTTGCATTCTAATCACTAGTGATAATTAACACATCTTGATTGCATGTTCCATAAATTTTAAGCTGCAGAATTTGGTAAAAATCTTCTATTTCCTTATCTTTGGCTTTGGTAGTTGGTGCATGCATTTGAATAATAGTAGTATCAACTAGTCTTCTTTCTAGGCAAATGGATATTACCCTATCATTGAAGCATTGTATTTCAGAATAGATCTTGAAACACTCATTCTGATGATGAATGCCACGCCATACCTCTTCAACTTGTTATTACTAGCATAGTAGATCATATGGTTGTCTGATTAAAAATGGCCAAACCTGTCCATTTCAGCTCAATAATGTTTAGGATATCAATCTTTATGCAGTTCATTTCTTTTTTGACAACTTTCATTTTTCCTAGGTTCACACTTCATATGATCCTTGTTCCTATTATTAATGGATTTTTGCAGCTGTTTCTTCTCATTTTGAGTCATGCCACATCAGCAACTGGAGGTTCTGAAAGCTCTACTTTATCCATATAATTAAGGTCAGGTCTACTATGATTAGGCAGCCCTTTCCCAGTTGTATTATGAGTGACTTCCAACCTGAGGGATTCATCTTCAATGTATCTGACAATGTTTCAAAGATATATATAAAGTTGCCCAGTAATATATCAGACAGTGTTTCACTACTATTCATAAGGTTTTATCTGGCCAATTGTTTGTTAAGTGGATAGTCTCTTCCTTCTTCTGAGTCTCTCTCAGTCTAGAAACTCCACTGAAACTCATCCACCATGGGCAATGCTGATGGCATTTTAAACACCAGTGGCACAGCTGCCACCCTCACGGCAACAGGAAAGCCATATTGGTATGAAAAATTGACAGACAAGTTTATCTCCCTCAGCTGTTCCAAACCGCTCCATTCATTTTCTGGCCTTTCCCCTTACTTGTATCCAGCTGTCGACCCTGGCTTCCTGCTTCCTGCTTGAGGGCTCCTTCTTCCCTTATCTGTATCCCCTTACCTGTTTCCAGCCATCCATGCCTTCAAAATATGTTCCTTAATGTAAGGAAGTGTTAATATAGAAAATTTACAATGAGCACTATCATAGCCACCTCCACATAGAATAATTGAACACATAACTTAAATGAGTGAATGGTAACATTGCCCTGAGATGATATTTGACATGTAATGCACATTTTGAGTGTCACTGAGTTCAAGGCTAAAACATTTGTATAAGTAGGTTGAGGAAATAATTGACATGATTCTCTGGATATTAGGCCCTGTTTGCTAGAAGCATTACTTAAAAATAAATATTGTTTTCAAGAGTTTAAAAGCCACTATTTCTTTTTAAAAATATATATATAATAGCTTCTCATACAGTGATAGCATTCTATATGCTTTGTGGTTTATGAAAAAAAATAGATGAGCAAAAGTAGAACAAAATGGTTGAGTAAATAAATGATTTGGACTGTACAATAACTACTTGTTTATTCTTTAAATACTCTCTTATTACATAGTAAACAGTGTTTACCTGTGGAATATTATCTATTTATTTTTGTTTCATAAAAATTCTCTATAGTTTAAAACAATAATGAAAATTAAGTATTTTAAAATTAAGTATTTAAAAGATTCAGATAGCAATTGCATTGTGGAAGATGATCACTAATAGGCATAGAAACTAAGCTAATAAAAGTGAATTCTTTTTCAAAGCAAAAATGGCCTTGGAAACAGGGAGAAGAAGCTACTATGCTTTCCTTTGAAAGCATACACAGGGATAGGGGCTGGGCTTCTGCTCTTTTAATAAGACTGTCACCAAAATGCTCCCCATCCCTTTATGATGATCCTACAATTATCCAAAATGGAAGCCATTCTTCATCACTGAATAAAGTTTTAATCTTCCAAGAATTAAGTGTTAATAAACACTTTAATTCTGAACACTGAAAATACCAGTATTCTAGGACTACCATTCTTCTGGGTACAAATATAACTCAGTAATTGCACTATTTCTTCTTAAGGGAATTTCACTGGAGGTCTCCTCTGGACTTTTGGTCCCAAGAGAATACTGTACTCCTGCATCTCCTTGGAGTCAGAAGACTTACAAACAACAAATCAAAGTATTCCCTTACTTATAAAGGACTCCTAGTAATTGCAGATTGAAGAGAATCTTATTGCTTATGCAAAGTAGAATCAGAAAGTGGTTAAATCTTAGAATTTGTTGCAGATATTAGAGATCTTTGATACAACACCATCATTTCATAGAAGAGGAAAGGTGAAGTGACTTTCTAAATGTTAACCAATGAATTAATGACACAGTTGTAACAGGAAATCATATGAAAGACTGTATTTCTTCTTCATTTTCAGTAGGTGTGGTTTGATCTTTTGAGTTTAGGTGTTAACATCTCACTCTAAGCAAGATAAACAAGGTTCTGTACAGGTAATGTTTCCCATGAAACTGTGTGAATTTATCTCATAGTACAAGTTAGAAATATAAATTTAGAAGAAGCAATGTCTCTTCTACTCCTGACAGCATTCCAGTAAGTACCCAAATTCTAAGTATATATTAAAAAAACTATTTATGGTTAAATGCAGTTAGCATAGTGCCTAAGGCACTTGACTGCTAATCAGAAGGCTGGCAGTTCAAACCCACCAGCCACTTCTCGGAAGGAAGATGGGGCAATCTACTTCTGTAGTGATACTGTCTCGGAAACCCAAAGAAAGGTCGCTATGAGTTGGATCCGACTCTACAGCACATAACAGCAACAACAGAGAGAATAACAAATTTCTATTCTAATAAAATTCTTTAGGCCCAAGCTAAGTGGCTATTACTTAAGTCAACAGAAATGAAGCTGGAGCAAAAGATATTTCTGATGCCTGTTAGATGAGCAGTGGAGAGAGATATAGGAAATTATGTCTTTTTCTTTTCTTTGATATTTTTTTCTTTGCTAAGACTTACTCATAATAGCTTCCAAAATATTTCTGAAAAGAAAAAGTAAATAAAATGGAGTACAAACTAATTTGAATAAAAAACATTTCTGGGAGTAAATTGGGAAGCTGCTTAATAAATAGCATCATGGCAACTGCATTTGCTTTTAAGACTAAAAATATTGATATTAAGCTATCCATTCCCTTACCAGCTGCTCCTTGAATGCTCTGTATTCTGTGGGCATCAAAAACACACATTACACAAAAGGCACTTTTGAAATTACACTTGAAGTGTAATTACACTTGAAATTACTTTCTTAAGACTTAATAAAACTTTGAGTTTCCTCTATCAAGACTGCCAACACTGTAAGATGTAGTCCCACTTCAGTCCATAATAACTGCGTTCCTCTTTGTTGCAGACACAAAATCTTCAGAGGGTTATACAATTTACTAGCTTCTTTGTCCTACTGCGAATTAATCCTATAATTTTAAAGGTAAACTTATATTTGTTGTTGTTGTTATGTGCCGTTGAGTCAGACCCGACTCATAGCCATCCCTCCTTGGGATTCCAAATTGTTATCACTGCAGAAGGAGATTGCCTAACCTTCCTTCGGGTTTGAACTGCCGGTCTTCTGGTTAGCAGACAAGTGCCCTAGGCACTATGTTACAAGAGCTCACAACCTTATATTTGTCTTTGTTTATCTACAGCTTATTAACGTCTTTAGCTAAAAGTAACTCAATAGTGATATGAAATAAACAATTTACCATCTTAGTATTGACAATGCTTAAATTATTTGAAAAAAAAAAAAACCTTTGTGGCACAATGGTTAAGCACTTAATTATTAAGCAAAACATTGGTAATTTGAAACCTCCCGGAGACTCCACATGCAAGAGACCTGGTGGTCTCCTCCTGTAAAGTTACAACCCACTGCCCTCAAATTGATTCCAACTCATCACCACCCTATAGGATAGAGTAGAACTGTATCATAGGCTTTCCAACACTGTAAATTTTTATGAAAGGAGATTGCATCATCTTTTACCCATGGAGAAGCTTGTGGTTTTGAACCTCCAACCTTTTTATTAGCAGTCAAATGGCTTAGGCACTGCACTAACGGAGCTCCTTACAATTTCTACTAATCATGATGAAATATCTTTCATACTATCTTTTACTTTTCTTCCTCCTAGTGTCACATTCCCTGTGTCCTGAAGGAAATGGCCAAGAAAAATGATTCCATAGTAACTGAGTTTGTCCTTGAAGGACTGACAGACAAACCAGAACTGCAGTTGCCTCTCTTCCTCCTGTTCCAAGGGATTTATGGGGTCACTGTAGTGGGAAATGTGGGGATGATCCTCCTCATCACCTTCAGTTCCAAGCTCCAATCTCCCATGTACTTTTTCCTTGGTAATTTGTCATCCTTGGACCTCTTTTATTCCTCAGTTGTTACCCCAAAACTCCTGGGAAATTTTATATGGGAGAAAAATGTTATTTCCTACCCTGGATGTATAACTCAGCTTTTTTTCTTTTGTGTTTTTGCTATTCCTGAGTGCTACATGCTCACTGCCATGGCATATGATAGATACATTGCTATATGTAGTCCATTACTCTACAATATCAACATGTCCCAAAAAGTCTGCAGTGTGCTGGTGACTGGGGTCTATATCACTGCAACTTTGGGAGCTATGGCTCACACTGTTTTCATGAGTAGGCTATCCTTCTGTGGGAACAATGTCATCCACCATTACTTCTGTGACATAATTCCTCTCCTAAAGCTCTCTTGCTCCAGTACTTACATCAATGAACTTCTGCTGATACTTGTAGGTGGATTCAATGTATTAGCAACAACTATGCCCATCATCATCTCTTATGCCTTTATATTCTCCAATATCCTTCGAATACCTTCAACTGAGGGCCGATCCAAAGCCTTTGGTACCTGTGGCTCTCATCTTACAGCTGTTGGGGTCTTTTATGGATCCATGATATTCATGTATTTAAAGCCAGCATCCAGCAGCAACATGGCCCAGGAGAAGGTGGCATCTGTATTCTATACCACAGTGATCCCTATGCTGAACCCTTTGATCTATAGCTTGAGGAATAAGGATGTGAAAAATGTTCTCAACAACGTCATGGGTATGAGGTATGGACCACATCAGGTTAGTAGTCAGAACCACTAAAGGTCATGACAATACTCAACTTCTTTGTTTTTCTTGTCTTTTTGTTTGTTGAAATTAACATCCTTTTTCTACAAGCTATCAGATGATACTCTTTTATTGGCATCTGTTTGCACACACACTCCTGCACACACAGACACATACACACAAGTAAGACTGAGAAAATGATCCATGGTATTATGATTCACTAGGTCCTTGATGAGGCTCAGGTGGGTTTATTCTGAAAAATTCTTCTCAGGTGATTCTGCATGGTACTACATCCTTTAATGTTCTGAAAAAAAGTTGGACAGATTTTATTTATTTATTTACTTTCATTGGTGTTAATTAAAAGTCATTATTTTCTGTCTTTCATAACTAACTACATGACAATCAGGGTAAGTGGATCCAATTTGACTATAACAGAAAATAATAATCTTAAATCTTGGCTATGGACTCAATTCATAAAATAAATGTACACTTGGATAATATTAGGCTCTTTTGATGAGTTTTGTTTGGGCTTTTTCTTCCTGACATATATCTTTTTTAAGGATATAATTACCAAAACTTCACAGAAATGAACAAAGAAATTAATAGTTGTGGAATTATAGCAGAAGTTAGAGCAACACATTTTCTTAGATGAAACCTCACTCTTTTAACAAAACTCATAGACAACTGATGACTGTGCCATTTAAAATTCAGCTTCTGAGACTATACACATATTCTTACATGTTGTTGTTGTTGTTGTTAAGTGCCGTCGAGTCATTTCCGACTCATAGCGATCCCATGAACAGCAGAACGAAACACTTCCCGATCCCGCGCCAGCCCCACAATCCCTGCTATACTTGAGCCCATCATTGCAGCCACCGTGTCAATCCATCTCATTGAAGGCCTCCCACTCTTTCGTTGACCCTCCACCCTACCAAGCATGACATCCTTCTCCAGGGAATGGTCCCTCCTTACAACCTGACCAAAATAGGTGAGATGAAGTCTGGCCATTCTTGCTTCCAAGGAGCATTCTGGCTGCACTTCCTCCAGGACAGATCTGTTAGTTCTTTTAGCAGTCCATGGTACTTTCAGCATTCTTCGCCAGCATCACAATTCAAAAGCATCAACTCTTCTTCAGTCTTCCTTATTCATTGTCCAGCTCTCACATGCATATGAGGCGATTGGAAATATCATGGCTTGTGTCAGGCGCACCTTAGTCCTCAAGGAGATATCTTACATGTTAGGCCTAAATAAATCTCTTCTGTGTGCTATTTTATCCTGTTTCATGTCCACTATTCTTCTCCAAGATTTCAAAAAATAAAATAAATAAATAAATAAAAAGTAAAACTGCCATTGAGTCGATTCCAACTCTTCTCCACCTCATAAGACAGGGTAGAATTGCCTCCATAGGGATCCCAAGGCTGTAAATCTTTACTGAAGCAGATTGTGTCATCTTTCTCCCTTGGAACGACTAACAGGTTAGAACCACCAAACTGGTTAGCAGTCTAATGCTTTTAGTACTGCAGCACAAGAGCTCATCTGAATATTAAAAATCGAACTGAAAAATGCATGCAGGATTCAAATAAGTAATTTTATGGACACAGCACTTCTAGGGGAGAAGATACTTTAAAATTGCAAAAGAAAAAAATATCTTGATGACTAGACAGAGAAGGGGAAAGAAAATCAAGAGAGAGAATATAACAACCTGCAATAAAAAAGAAAGCCAAATTTTATAACAAACTACAAGGGAATAAGTGCAGACAACCTCTTCCACATGACCTCTCCTAAAAAAAAAGAAAAAAAAAAAGGATGGAAAAAATAGATAACCATTAGGGAAACTATGTTTTTGGGTACTGAAAGAAGAGAGTATGTGGAACTAGAACTACTAGAAACTACCTACAATAGCAAATTCTATCCAAAAAATGGGAGCACTGGAGGCGTAGTGCCTAAGGCACTTGACTGCTAGGCAGAAGACTGGCAGTTCAAACCCACCAGCCACTCTTCAGAAGGAAGGTTGGGCAATCTACTTCCATAGTGATATCACCTCAGAAACCAAAGGAGGGGTTGCTATGAGTCGGGTCCAAGTCAATGGCACATAACAACAACACATCTAAAAAATTCATCTAAAGTCAACAGGCAAAATTTTTTTTATCATAACAGAAATCAGAACAGTAGTATAAGGGGGTGGACTGACAATGGCCAAGAGATAATTTTGTTAGTGATGGAAATGTCTAACATCTTACTAAGAATGGGGGTTATACAGTGCATTCATTTAACAAACTGATACATCTGGACACTTGATATTTATCCATTTCACTGTGTGTAAATAATACATCAATAACACTTGGAAGAATAAAAATGAATTAACTTTCTGTTCTGGTTACCTAGTCCTGCTCTGACAGGAATGTACCATAAATGGATGGATTGAACAAACAGGAGTTTGTTCTTACAATTGAAGATTTTAAGTTCAAGTTCAAAGTGTCAGGCTCTAGGGGCTGGGTGAAAGCCCCTCAACCTTGGGGCTCAGCTCTGCCTCCTGCTCCCTGCCCACTGAAGCTAGAGGCATCTCTTCACTCAGGCAGCTACTGGCTGCTAAGGCTAACAAGCCCAATGTCAATAAATAAAATGGCACAGTCCTGATGGTACCAAACTACATGTCAGGCCATTAACTCAAGTCCATTGAAAATCCCAAGGTCGGCAGAGCATGGCAGGCTGCTGAACAACGACATGGCTACATGCAGGGTTCAAGTGTGCCATAAGCTAGACACCATTCCCACAGCTGCTGCTTATATTCAGGAAGCAGACCACATACCCAAAGCATCTACTAAGCTTCTCCAATAGTGTCCACCATGGAGTTATTACCATCTCACCATGGGGAATAACTGCATTCAGTTGGCCCAGCCAAGTTGACACACAAAGGTAACCACCACACTTTTCAAGTCTAAAAAACTAGGTAGGAATAAATAAACAGAAAAAAAAGTGTATGGTAGGAAATAACACAGGTAAGAAATTAATAAAGTAGAGAATATATGTCTTCCTTCCAAGGAGTGGTTGGTGAGTATGAACCACCACCCATCTGCTTAGCAGTCAAATGCTCTTAGGCAGTATGCCACCAGAACACCTAGATAAAGAGTAGAAATAATAAAATCCCAGGTTTCCTGGAAAGAATAACTAATAGATGATGCATCGATAATTTATTCAAAACATATTTACCTAACTATGCAAAGAGAAAAATGAGAAACAAAAATGAACCTTTGAAACCACAGAAATTACAGAAAACAATGCCAAACATTTTAGAAATGCTTATGCAAATACATCTTAAAATTTGATTAACAGGAATTACTATTTAGCAAAATTGAAACCATCAGAGATGGAAATACTATTGTTGTGTGCTGAGTACATTCCAATCTGTCACACATCTAGGGCCAGATTAGAATGGCCCAATAGGGTTTCCTAAGCTTTAGGGGAGCAGACTGCCACATAATTTTCACATGGAACAGCTTATAGGCTCAAACCACAGACATTTTGGTTATCCACTGATCACTCAACTATTGCCTTACCATGGTTCCTTATGAAAATATTAGAGAGATCAGTTTTCACTGAGGATTAATTTTAGTAAGAAAATATCCTACAGAAAAGTAAAAAAGCCAAGATTTTTCCAACAGGCAATTCTACCAAACTTTCAAAGACAAAATAATCCCAATGTTTTGTATTTTTAAATTTTCAGAGAAGAAATATAAGAAAAAAATTCCAAATTATCTTATTAAGGAAATATAATATTAACACCTAATCCTGCTAAAAACAGTATAAAAAAAGCATATTAAAGATAGCATTTAAGAATATCAAAGCAAAAATACTAAGTTATTACTAAACAGAATGCATGAGGACAGTGGTAATACAACAGTAGGATTTTCATCTTCCATGCAGGAGTCCCAGGTTTGAGTACCAACCAATGAATTTCATGTACAGCTCCACTAGCCTGTTAGTGGAGTCGTGCATATTGCTGTGATGTTGAAAAGGTTTTGGTGGGGTTTCCATACTAAAACAGACTAAAAAGAAAAGACTAAAGATGTACTTCAAAAAAAATTATATTATGGAAATTCTAATCAGAAAAGAGTTGTTAAAGTGCTGGACTGTTAACTGAAATGTCCACTTTTGAACTTACCAGCTGCTCCATCGGAGAAAGATGTGACAGTCTGCTTCCATTAAGGGTACAGCCTTGTAAACCACATAGAACAATTTTACTTTGTCCTATAAGGTTGCTATGTATTGGAGTCCACTCGATGGTAATGGGATGGAGGAATGGATGGATCACAATGGTCCAGACTGCAAACAACCATGAGGATGGCACAAGACCAAGCAGCCTTTAGTTCCATTGTGCATGGGGTGGCCATGAGTCAGGGGCTAATTCAATGGCAGCTAAAAAGAACAAAAACAAGAATGATAACAATAACAAGCAGAGCCCAAGGCCAGAATAAAAAGATAATGCACAATGAAAAATGTGATTTGATTTCAGAAATGCAATGCTGTAAGTCATGTAAAACAGTACTAAATGTCAGTAGATCTAAGAAGAAAATGAAAAACCATGAATATCTACATAGATATGGGAAAAAAAACATTAACAAAATACAGGTAATTATCACTCCTGGGGAAAATATTCTACAAAATAGAAAATGATGGATAATACCTGTGATGGTTACTTTTATGTGTCAACTTGGCTACATGATGAAATCAAGTTGTTTAGGAAAACTATAGTTTCGAGTTTGCTACCAACATATTTTATTGATGTGATTAACATCTGCAATTAGTTGGCTTTAAATAACTAAATCAAGGAGATTACTCTTGATAATGAGAGTGGATCTCATCCAATCAGTTGAATTCCTTAATAGCAAAAACTGAGGTTTCCAAGAAAACAATGATTCTGCCTCAAAAACAGTAACACAGATATCCTGCCAGTGTCCACTTTGCCTGGTCTACTAAATTGGGACTTGCAAATCCCCACAATTGAGTGAGCTGATTTCTTAAATATTTCTCTTTTCCCTGTGTCTCATAAAACTTATACCTATATAATAAAAATAGAGTCAGTGAAGTAACTAAAGGAAAGAGAGAAACTGAGGGAAATCATACTAGTTCTTTTTAGCTGGGAGACCCTAAGTAATATAACTATGTATTTTATTTATATTGAATTACAAAGAATTCAAATATATTGATGAAAGGTTGTTTGGCAGTATCCTGGAGGAAGGAGTGAGTGTATATTTAAACTAAACCATCATGGGGCAGTTTTTGGCTTATGAAAATTTTCTGTGTCATGATTATAGTACATATATAGCTTGCGGTGGTGGTAAAAGTTGCACTTGAATGGAATCTGACTCATAGTGACTCTATAGGAAAGAGCAGAATCGCCACACAGGTTTTCCTAGGTTGTAATCTTTACAGGAGTACACAGCCAAGTCTTTTCTCCTGCAAGCAGCTTGTGTGTTGAAACTACCCACTTTTTGGTCAGCAATCAAGCTCTTACTATTGCACCACCAGTGCTCTTGTTAAGGATATGCATTTTTCAAGTCTCTGGGTGGTACACATAGCTAAGCTCTCAACTACTAGCTAAAAATTTGTTGGTTCAAACTCAACCAGAGATGTCTCAGAAGACAAGCCTGAAGAAATGATTCTGAAAGGTCAGAGCTTGGAAAATACTATCAAGCTGTTCTACTTTGCACCTTTAAGTATAGCCATAAGGCAAGAAAGGGAAATCAAAGGCATCCACATTGGTTGGGAATAAATTAAACTATCCCTATTTGCTGATGATATGATCCTATACCTAGAATAACCAAGAGACTCAGTAAAAAATCTACTGGAACTAATTGAGAGATTTAGCATCATGGCAGGACACAAGATCAACATCCAAAAATCAGATAGATTCCTCTACACCAGCAAAGAGATGGCTGAAAAAGAAATAAGGAAATCAATACTATTTACAATAGCTACCAAAAAAATAAAATACTAGGGAATAAATCTTACCAGAGACACAAAACACCCGTGTAAAGAAAGCTATAGAAGGCTACAAGAAACCCTAAGAGATCTACATAAATGGTACATATCATGTTCCTGGATAGGAAGATTGAACATTTTGAAAATGTCAATTCCACCAAAGCAATCTATACATTCAATGCAATCCCAATTCAGATCCCATCAACATTCTTTATGGATATGGAAAAACCAATCACTAACTTTATATAGAAGGGAAAGAGACCTCAGATAAGCAAAGCATTATTGAAGAAGAAGAACAAAATAGGAGGTCTAACACTGCCAGAACTCAAAACCAACTATACAGCCACAGTAGTCAATGACTACTGGTGATATAATGACAGACACATAGACCAATGGAATAGAATTGAGAAACCAGAAATAGATCCATCAAACTATGGTCAGCTGATTTTGGACAAAGGGCCAAAATCCATTAAATGGAGAAGAGAATGTTTAATAAATGGTGTTTGCAAAACTGGATATCCATTTGCAGAAAAACTAAACAAGATATGTACTTCACACCATACACAAAAACTAACTTCAGATGGATCAAAGACTTAAATGTGAAAACTAAAGCTATAGAGTTCCTCAAGGAAAAACTAGGGACAAATTTAGGGGCCCTAATACATGGCACAAATAGACTATGTAGGATAACCAAATATGCACAAACAGCAGAAGAGAAACTAGATGAATGGGACCTTCTAAAAAATTAAATTCCTATGTGCTTCAAAAGACTTCTCCAAAAGAGTCAAAAGAGAACCTACAGATTGTGCAAAAATATTTGGCAACAACATATCTGAAAAGGGACTTATCGCTAGAATTTATAGAAAACTCCAACACCTCAACAACAAAAAGACAAATAATCCCATTAAAAAATGGGCAAAACATGAATAGACATTTCACCAAAGAGAATATTCAGGCAGCCAACAAACATGAAGAAATGCTCATCATCATTAGCCATTAAAGAGATGCAAATCAAAACAACAATGAGATACCATCTTGCCCCAGAACTAGTAACAAAGTTCAACAAGACAGAAGATAACAAATGCTGGTGAGGATGCAGAGAGATTGGGACTCTCATAAACTGCTGATAGGACTGTAAAATGGTAAAACCACTGTGGAAAGCAGTATGGCAATTCCTTAAAAAGTTGGAATTAGAAATATCATTTGACCCAGCCCTTCCCTTACCAGCTGTATATCCTAAAGAAGTGAAAGCCAAGACAAGAACAGAAATATGCACACTCATGTTCATCACAGTACTATTTACAATAGCCAAAAGATGGAAACAACCTACTTGTCCATCAACAGAAGAATGGATAACCAAACTATGGGACATACACACAACAGAATACTACACAACCATAAAGAATAATGTAGACTCTTCAAAATACCACATAATATGGATGAACTTGGAGGACATTATGCTGAGTGTAGTAAGTCAATCACAAAAGGACAAATATTGTATTCATCTATTATTGTAAAAAGTCAAAGAAAGGTTTATATATGGAAGGAAAATTTCTTTGTTGGTTACCAGGGGTGGGAGAGGAGCAATGGGAACACTGTTAGATAGGTAGAGACAAGTATTGATTTGGGTGAAGAGAAGAGCAGTGTACCAAATATGAGTGATCAACATGGTGGCATTGTGGAAGAGGAAGACAAAGAGAGGTACATAGGATGTACAGACAACAAAGATGATCCTTTTTGCACATACAGTACTGTGTTGGCAAACATGGGTATATGGGTGGATAGATGAGTGAACAGGCTCACTATTAGATATGTCTATGCAGGGGGAATTATACCCAAGACCATGAATAGGATTGGCAGGCAATGGTTCTACAAGTGTATTTGTATGTTCTGTAAGAATTCCCTTATATATGGTAGAGGTGACAAGGGACAAGGTTGTAGTCACTTCTTGGGCACAGCCAGCTACCCAGAGGGAGTGAGTAGTTGAACCTGTGAACTCGAGATCATAGTTGCAGGGGACAGCAAGCTCAATTGGCATAACATACTACACAAACATTGTTCCAGCTCCTACTTTGGTGAATAGTGATTGGGATCTTAAAAGCTTGCAAGCAGCCATCTAGATGCAACAATGGGTCTCTCCTCATTCAGAGCAAAGAAGAATGAAGAAAACCAAAGATGCAAGGAAATAATTATTCCAAGTGACTGGTACACCATGTGATCCTCAGCCTCTATGACTATGAGACCAGAAGAACTAGGTGGTGCCTGGTTACCACTCTCAACCACTCGGAGGGGGATCTATATAGGAGATCCTGGATATAGTGAGAGAACAATGTGAACAAAACTCAAAATCATAAAAAAAAAGCACTGGTTTGCTGGTCTGATAGAGCCTTTTGGAACCACTGAGGCTATGGCCCCTATGTGTCCTTCAGTTCTGGGATGGAACCCAAATCTGTGGCTTCCAGCCAAACTAAATGAGATAATAGAAGGGTTGTGTATGCACAGGTAGATAGCTCATGGGGCAGAGGTGCATGGAGGGAAGGACAAAGGGAAGAAGTAACTAGGAGGAGGAAGTTGGAGGGGAGCTGTCACATTGTGGTAAATTGTAGTCATGTCATGAGACAAAGTATATGTGAACTGTTGTATGTAAAATGAATTTGCTATGTAAACTTTCATCCAAATCACAATATAAATAAATAAATAAGTAATAAACTTAAAAAAAAAAAAAAAAACAGTGACTAGTATTGTCAGGCTAGGGGACATAGGTACTCAACTTCATACCAACTTCCATACCACTGAAACAGAAAAAAAATAAAATGGGCTGAGAACATATGGAAGAATTGTCCACTATACTAAAAATAAAGTAAATGGATATTAAAATTACACTGAGAATCTATTACTCAATTAGTAGATTGACCAAAAATAAATAAATAAAACTGGGTAAAACAGGTGCACACATACCTATCTGGTTTGAACACAAATTGTTACAACCCTCATGGAGGGAAAATTGCAGTATTAAATATTATCACATATGTTTGCTTTTTTTTTTTAATTTTTAGTGTGATTTGGGTGAAAGTTTACAGAACAAATTCACTTTCCATGCAGCAACTCCTATACACTTTGTTTCATGACATTGACTTCAATTTCCCACAATGTAATAGCTCCTCTTCCATTTCCTTCCCATATTTTCATCTTCCCTGTCCTCTCCTTCCATGCACTCCTGCTCCCCAAGCTGTCTCCCTGTGCATGCACAGCCTTTCTATTTTCCCATGATTGACCTCTCCAAGAAGTGTATCTAACTAATGTTCAGCTCATAAGTCTGTCTTTTGTTTGGCTGGAAGCCACAGGAGTGGGTTCGATTCCAGACCTGAAGGGCAACTAGGGGCTATAGTCTCAGGGGTTCCACCAGGCTCTAACAGACCAGCAAACCAGTGCTTTTTTTTTTTTTTTAATGATTTTGAGTTTTGTTCCACATTGTTCTCCCACTATATCCAGGATCTCCTATATAGATCCCCCTCCGAGTGGTTGAAAGTGGTAGCCGGGCACCATCTAGTTCTTCTGGTCTCATAGTCATAGAGGCTGAGGATCACATGGTGTACCAGTCACTTGGAATAATTATTTCCTTGCATCTTTGGTTTTCTTCATTCTTCTTTGCTCTGAATGAGGAGAGACTCATTGTTACATCTAGATGGCTGCTTGCAAGCTTTTAAGATCCCAGTCACTACTCACCAAAGTAGGAGGTGGAACACTGTTTTGTGAGTATGTTATGCCAATTGAGCTTGCTGTCCCCTGCAACAATGGTCTCGAGTTCACAGGTTCAGCTACTCGCTCCCTCTGGGTAGCTGGCTGTGTCCAAGAAGTGACCACACTTGTAGAAACATTGCCTGCCAATCCGATACTTACTTGGTCATGGGCGCACTGCCTCCTGCACAGACATACTTAATAGTTCAGCCTGTCCACCCATCTATAAATGTTTGCCTTCACTGACAATGCAGTAATGTATTTGCAAAAGGTTTAATCTCTGTTGTGTGTACCTCCCATGCACCTCTCTCTGTCTTCCTCTTCCTCAATTCCACCAGGTTGATCTCTGACATTTGGTACATTGCTCTTCTCTTCACCCAAATCAATACTTGTCTCTACCTATCTAACAGTGTTCCCTCCCCTCCCATCCCATCCCTGGTAAGCAACAAAGAAAATTTCCTTCCATATATAAACTTTTCCTCAAATTTTAATAACAGACTAATACAGTATTTGTCCTTCAGCATAAGGTCCTCGAAGTTCTACATTATGAGGTGTTTTGCAGATTCTACGTTATTCTTTAGGGTTCCATAATATTCCATTGTGAGTATGTACCATAATTTGGTTATCCGTTCTTCTCTTGATGGACACCTAGGTTGTTTCTATCTTTTTGCTATTATAAGTAGTGCTGAAATGAACATGGGTGTGCATATATCTGTTCTTGTCCTGGTTCTCAATTTTTCAGGATATATACTTAGTAATGGAATTACTAGGTCAAATGGTATTTCTAATTGCAACTTTTTAATGAATGGTCATATTGCTTCCCACAGTGGATGCATCATTTTATGGTCCCACCAGCCATGTATGAAAGTCCCAATCTCTCTGCATCCTCACTGGCATTTATTATTTTCTTCTTGTTTTGCTACTAGTGCTGGTGCAAGATGGTATCTCATTGTTGTTTTTTATTTGTATCTGTCTAATGGCTAATGATTGAGAATGTTGCTTTATGTGTTTAATGGCTGCCTTAATATTCTCTTTGGTGAAGTGTCTATTCACGTCTTCTGGCCCATTTTTAACTGGATCATTTGTCCTCTTGTTGTTGAGGTTTTAGAGTTTTCCATAAATTCTGGAGATAAGTCCATTGTCAGATATCTCATTTCCAAATATTTTTTTTCCCCTCTTTGGATTCTCTTTTTAATTTTTTGGAGAAGTGTTTGGAAGCACATAAAAATTTAATTTTTAGAAGTTTCCAGTCATCTGGTTTATCTTCTCTTTGTGGATTTTGAGTTATTCTTAATAGTCTATTTATGCCATTCATTAAGACCCCTAAATTTACCCCTAGTTTTTCCTTGAAGAACTTTATAGTTTTAGTTTCCACATTGAAGTCTTTGATCCATCTAGAGTTAGTTTTTGTGTATAGTGTGAGGTACAGATCTTGTTTCATTTTTCTGAAAATGGATATCCTGTTTTGCCAGCAACATTTATTAAACAAACACTCTCTTCCCCATTTAATGGATTCTGGTCCTTTGTCAAAGACCAGTTGACCATAGGTTGATGGATCTATTTCTGGGTTCTCAATTCTATTCCATTTGTCAGTGTACAATTTCAGGAGGAGTCAGCAACAGGGATCCAGGTCAGGGGAATTAACCCAGGCCATGCCCCAAATTGGCAAGACAGGAAAGTGGAGTGAAAGACAGAAAAAGGCCAAGGGGACTAGAACAGAGTGAGGAGTCAGCTGCAGGGATCCAGGTGAGGGGAGGAAACCCAGGCCACACCCCACAAGTGGCAAGGTGGGAAAGGGAGGGGACTCAGGCCACGCCCAAAGCAGTGAGGCAGGAAAGTGGGGGAAAGGACAGAAAAAGGCCAGGGGGAATGGGACAGAGTGAGGAGTCAGCCATAGGGATCCAGGTGAGAAGAGGGAACTCAAGCCATGCCTCGCAAGTGGCAAGGTAAGATAGCAGAGGAAAGGACAGAAAAAGCCAGGGGATCAGGACAGAGTGAAGAGGCAGCATTAGGGATCCAGGTAAGGGGAGGTTGGAACAGTTTTGAACAGCTAAGAGAGACAAACTTGTCTATCAGTTTGTCCTACTGTGGTGATGTGTTGCTGTGGGTTTTGTGGCTGTGTCACCAGTGTTTCAAACCCAGCAGGGTACACATGCTACACAGGTATCAGCGTGACTTGCAGACTGAGACAAACTGGAAGAAGGAGGAGGCCATCCACTTCTTAAATAATTAGCCAATGAAAACCTTATGAATAGTAGAGAAACACTGTCTGATAGTTTACTGTGCAACTTTATGAATAGTCCAGCAACTTTGTCCAATACAGAGGAGAAAGATGCATCACTTAGGTTAGAAGGCTCTCAAAATAGGACTGGTAAAGAGCTGCATTATCAGAGTAAAACCAGCCTTACTCATATGAATAAGGTAAAGCTTTCAAGACCTC
>NW_006921912.1:3841337-3843360 GCF_000298275.1 Orycteropus afer afer | reverse complement strand
ACCATCTAAAGAATAGATTTGATGCATTGAACACCAGTAACCAAAAACCAGAAGAATTGTGAGATGACATCAAGAACATCATCCATGAAGAAAGCAAGAGGCCACTAAAAAGACAACAAAAGAAGAAACGACCAAAATGGATGACAGAAGAGACTCTGAAACTTGCCCTTGAGTGGAGAGTAGCTAAAGCAAATGGAAGAAATGACAACGTAAAGAGTGGAATCAAAGATTTCAAAGAGCAGCTCAAGAAAACAAAGCCAATTACTATAATGAAATGTGCAAAGACCTGGAGTTAGAAAACCAAAAAGGAAGAACACACTTGACATTTCTCAAGCTGAAAGGATTGAGGAAAAAATTTAAGCCTCAAGTTGCAATATTGAAAGATACTATGGGCAAGATACTGAATGATGCAGGGAACATCAAAAGAAGATGGAAGGAATACACAGAGTCACTGTACCAAAAAGAACTCATCGATCTTCATCCATCTCAGGAGGTGGCATATAGTCTAGAACCATTGGTACTGAAGGAAGAAGTCGAAGCTGCAGCAAAGGAATTGGTGAAGAAAAAGGTTCTAGGAATTGATGGAATACCCACTGAGATATTTCAACAAACGGATGCCCCAATGGAGGCACACACTCGGTTATGCCAAGAGATTTGGACAGCTACCTGGCCAATTGACTGGAAGAGATCCATATTTGTACCCATTCTAAAGACAGGTGATCCCACAGAATGTGGAAATTATCAAACAATATCATTAATATCACATGTAAGTAAGATCTTACTGAAGATAATTCAAAAACAGTTGTAGCAGTATATTGAACTTCCAGAGGAGCAAGCTGGGTTCAGAAGAGGACATGGAACAAGAGATATCATAGCTGCTGTCAGACGGAACTTGGATCAAGGCAAAGGATACCAGAAAGATGTTTACTTGTGTTTTATCAACTATGCAAAGGCATTTGATTGTGTGGATCATGACAAATTATGGATAACATTGAGAAGAATGAGAATTCCCAAACACTTGATTGTACTCATAAGGAACCTGTACTTGACCTTATTGTTTGAACAGAACAAGGAGACACTACATGGTTTGAAATCAAGAATGGAGTGCATCAGGTTTGTATCCTTTCTCCATACTTATTCAATCTCTAGGCTGAGCAAATAATCCGAGAAGCTGGATTATATGAAGAAAAATTTGGCATCAGGATTGGAGGAAGAATCATTAACAACCTGAGACACGCTGATGATACAACTTTGCTTGCTGAAAGTGAGGATGACTTGAGGCACTTACTGATAAAGTTTGAAGAATACAGTCTGCAGTATGGATTGCATCTCAATATAAAGAAAACAAAATTCCTCACAACTGAACCAATAAGCAGCATCACAGTAAATGGAGAAAAGATTGAGGTTGTGAAAGAATTCAAATTGCTTGGTTCTACAATCTACTCCAATGGAAGCATTTGTCAGGACATTGGACAATGTGTAACACTGGACAAGTTGGTCACAAAGGAACTCTTCCAAGTGCTGAAGAGCAAGGATGTCTCATTGAGGACTATGGTGTGCCTGACACAAGTCATGATATTTTCAATTGCCTCCTATGCATGTGAGAGCTGGACAATGAATAAGGAAGACCAAGGAAGAGTTGATGCTTTTGAGTTGTGGTTTTGGCAAAGAATACTGAAAGTACCATGGACTGCTTAAAGAACTAACAGATCTGTCCTGGAGGAAGTGCAGCCAAAATGCTCCTTGGATGCCAGAATGGCCAGATGAATTCTCACCTACTTTGGTCATGTTGTCAGAGGGACCATTCCCTGGAGAAGGATGTCATGCTTGGTAAGGTGGAGGGTCGATGAAAGAGGGGAAGGTCTTCAGCAAGATGCACTGACATGCTGGCTGCAACAATGGGCTCAAGTATAGCAAGGATCATGGAACTGGTGCGGGATCGGGTGGTGTTTCATTCTGCTGTGAATGGGATGGCTATGAGTCGGAAACAACTCAAGGGCACCTACCAAAAACAAATTTGTTT
>NW_006921912.1:3794820-3840351 GCF_000298275.1 Orycteropus afer afer | reverse complement strand
ATTTTTGTTTCTTTATATTGAGATGTAATCCATACTGCAGACTGTATTCTTGTCTTCATCAGTAAGTACTTCAAGTCATCCTCATTTTCAGTAAGCAAAGTTGTGTTGTCTGTGTATCACAGGTTGTTAATGATTCTTCCTTTAATCTTCTTGCCATATTCTTCTTCATATAGTCTAGCTTCTTGGATTATTTGCTCAAAGTACAGACTTAATAAGTATGGTGAAAGGATACTAAACTGATACATTCCCTTCCTGATTTTGAACCATATAGTGTCCCCTGTTCTGTTTGAACGACAGCCTCCTTGTCTATGTATAGGTTTGTCATGATTACAATTAAGTGTTCTGGAATTCCAATTCTTCTCAATGTTATCCATAATTTGTTATGGTCCACACAATTGAATACTTTAGCATAGTCAATAAAATGCAAGTAAACATCTTTCTTTGCTTTGAGCCAAGATGCATCAGACATCAGCAATAATATCCCTCTTTCCATGTCCCCTTCTGAATCTAGCTGGCATTTCTGGAAGTTCTCTGTCAATATAGTGCTGCAACCATTTTTTAATTATCTTCAGTAAGATTTTACTTGCATCAATCTGAATTATATTGTTTGATAATTTCCATATCATGTTTGTTTGGAATGGGTACAAATATATGTCTCTTCCAGTCAGTTGGCCAGGTAGCTTTCTTCCAAATCTCTTGGCATACCCAAGTGAGTGCCTCCATTGCAGCATCTATTTATTGAAATATTTCAATGGATATTCTGTCAATTCATGGAGCCTTGTTTCTTTCTTTCTTTTTTTTTTTGCCACTTCTTTCAGTGCAGCCTCAACTTCTCCCTTCAATACCATTGGATCCTCATCATATATTACCTCTTGAAATTGATGAACATCGACCAATTCTTTTTGGTACTGTGACTCTGTGTATTTCTTCCATCTTCTTTTGATGTTTCCTGCGTCGTTCAATATTTTTCAATATTTTGCCCACAGAAATTTTCAGTATTACAATTAGAGGGTTAAATTTTTGCCTCAGTAATTTCAGCTTGAAAAATTGATTTTCAATTTTGTTTTTCTAACTCCAGGTTTTTGCACATTTCATTATAGTAATTGGCTTTGTCTGCTTGAGCTGCTCTTTGAAATCTGTTCAGATCTTTTATCTTGTCATTTCTTCCATTTATGTTAGCTATATTCTTCTCTCAAGGGCAAGTTTCAGAGCCTCTTCTAACATCCATGTTGGTCTTATCTTCCTTTCCTGTCTTTTTAATGCCCTGTTGCTTTCTTCATGTATGATATTCTTGATGTCATCCCACAATTCCGCTGGTGTTCAATGCATCGAATCTATTCTTTAGACCGTCTTTAAAATCAGGAGAGATATATTCAAGATCATATTTTGACTCCCACAGACTTGTTTGAATTGTCTTCAACTTCAAGTAGAACTTGCATATGAGCAGTTGATAGTCTGTTCCACAATCAGTTCCTGGCCTTGTTTTGGCCAAAGATATTGAGATTTCCCACAACCTCTTGCCATAGATGTAGTCAATTTGATTCCTGTGTGCTCCAAGTGGTGAAGGCCACATGTACAACCACCATTTGTGTTGCTGAAAAAAGGTATTTACAATGAATAAGTCATTGGTCTTGCAAAATTCTTTCATGTGATCCCCAGTGTCATTTCTATTACTAAGGCCAAATTTTCCAACTACCAGTGATTCTTTGTATTTTCCAGCTTTTGTTTTCCAATTACCAGTGATAATTAACACATCTTAATTGCATTTTTGGTCAATTTCAGACTGCAGAATTTGGTAAAAATCTTCAATTTCCTTATCTTTGGCTTTGGTGGTTGGTGCATAAATTTGAATAATAGTAGTATTAACTAGTCATCCTTGTAGAGTTATGGATATTATCCTATCACTGACAACATTCTATTTCAGGATAGATCTTGAAATATTCTTTGTGATGATGAATGCCATGCCATACCTCTTCCAATTCTCCTAGGTTCATACTTCCTACATTCCATTTTCCCATTATTAATGGATATTTGCAGCTGTTTCTTCTCATTTTGAGTCATGTCACACCAGCAAATAGAGGTTCCAAAAGCTCTACTTTATCCATATCATTAAGGTCAATTCTACTATGCTGAGGGAGCAAATACCAAGTGGTATTTTGAGTGACTTCCAACCTGAGGGGTTCATCTTCTGACACTGTATGAGACATTGTTTCAAGGCTATATATAAAGTTGTCCAGTAATATATCAGACAGTGTTTCACTGATATTCATAAGATTTCACCTGGCCAATTGTTTGAGATGTTGATGGCCTCTCCCTTCTTCTGAGTCTAGAAGCTCTGCTGGAACCTGTATACCATGGACAATGCTGCTGGCATTTTAAACACCAGTGGCACAGTCTCTACCCTCACAGCAACATGAAACCACTTCAGTATGACAAACTGACAGACAAGTTTATCTCCTTTAGCTGTTCCAAACCCCTCCATTCAGTTTCTGGCCTTCCCCATTACCGGTATCCAGCCATTGGCCATATCTTTCCACTTCCTGCTTGAGGACTCTCTCTCTCCTTATCTGTAACCTCTTACCTGTGTCCAGTGATCCATCCATTCAAAATTTGTTCCTTAATCTAAGGAAGTGTTAATATAAAAAATTTACAATGAGCTCTATCATTGTGACCTCCACATAGAAGAATTGAACACATATCTTTTGTGAGTGAATGATAATGTTGTCCTGAGATGATATTTGATGTGAAACTCATATTTTGAGTGTTACTGAGTTCAAGGATAAAACATTTGTATAAGTAGGTTGAGGAAATCATTGAAATGATTCTCTGGATATTAGGCCCTGTTTGCTAGAAGCATTACTTAAAAATAAATATTATTTTAAAGAGTGCAAAAGCCACTATTTCTCTTTTTAAAAATATATTAATAGTTTCTGATACAGTGATAACATTCTATATGCTTTGTGGTTTATGAGAAAAATTAGATGATCGAAAGTAGAAAAAAATGGTTAAGTAAATAAATAATTTGGACTGTACAAAAACTACTTGTTTATTGTTTAAATACTCTCTTATAACCTAGTAAACACTGTTTACCTGGGAATACTATCTATTTATTTTTGTTTCATAACAAATTGTCTGTAATATAAAACAATAATGAAAATTAAATGTTTAAAGGCTTCGTACAGCAATTGTTTTGTAGAAGATAACCACTAATGCACATAGAAACTAAGTCAGCTAATAAAAATTAATTCTTTTTCAAACAAAAATGGCCTCAGAAATAGGGAGAAGATGCCATTTTATTTTTTTCTTATACATCTAGTATTCCTTGTGTCCTTGACCATTTTGATATTTAAAAAGGAGAGCTGATGGACATATATATGCAAAAGATTTATTACTGATAGATGTCTTTTAGGTTTCTTAAAGAGTACCTAATCTTCTTAAGGGAAAGAAGTACCTACATTTCTCCAAGAAAATAAATCATCTAGAACTGAAGTTAAAGCCAATATATCTTGGAGACCAAAAGACAAAGGATGAATGTATTAAGGTAACTCTAAAAGGCTATAGCAATATTTCAAATGTATACTTTTGTTTCTGGAGAAACTAGCAGGTGCTTATAAACTGGGATTAGAAAACACATCACACTGTATAATCCTTAAGGAATAATTTAGGAGGGAAGTCAATCTTCCTTTTCACATCATCATTAATAATGCAAGAATGTTTACTCAACATTCCAAGAGCGTAATCTTTAATTGATCTTAGTTAAAGTATGAAGACAAATCTACAACAAGATCTACTATAATCTTCTTTAAAAGCACACACAGGGATAGAGGTTGGGACTTCTGCTTTTTGGAGTAACACTGTCACCAAAATGCTCCCCATCCCTTTATGATGTTCCTAAATCATCCAAAATGGAAGCCATTCTCCATTGCAGCATAAAGTTTTTACCTTCCAAGAATTAAAATAAACACTTTAATTCTGAACATTGAAAATACCAGTATTCTGGGACTACTTTTCTTCTGGGTACAAATATAACCCAGTAATTGCATTATTTCTTCTTAGTAGAATTTTATCTGAATGTCTTGCCTAGACTTTTGGTCCTAGGTGAATACTGTATTCCTGAATCTCCTTGGAGTCAGAAGACTTACAAACAACAAATCAAAGTATTCCCTTGCTTATAAAGGACTCCTGAGTAATTGCAGATGGAAGAGAATCTTACTGCTTACTCAAAGTAGAATCAGAAAGTGGTAAAATCTTAGAACTGCTGCAGATATTAGAGATCTTTGATACAACACCATCACTTCATAGAAGAGAAAAGGTGAGGTGGCTTTCCAAATGTCACACAATGAAATAATGATGCAGCTGTAGCAGGACATCATATTAAAAACTGTATTTGTTCTTCATTATCAGTAGGTGTGGTTTGATCTTTGAGTTTAGGTGTTAACATCTCACTCTAACCAAGATCATACACAAGGTTCTGTACAGGTAATATTTCCCATGAAACCGTGTGAATTTATCTCACACTATAAGAGAGAAAATTTAAATTTAGAAGAAGCAACATCTCTTCTACTCCTGACAGCATTCCAGTAAGTACCCAAATTTTAAGTATACATTACAAAACTACTTATGATTAAATGTAGTTACTTAGAGAGAATAACAAATTTCTATTCTAATAAAATTCTTTAGGCCCAAGTCTAAGTGGCTGTTACTTAAGTCAACAGAAATGAAACTGGAACTAAAGAGATTTCTGATGCCTGTTAGGTGAGCAGTGGAGAGAGAAATAGGAAATTATGTCTTCTTCTTTTCTATTATATTGCTTTTCTTTCCTAAGACTTACTCATAATAGCTTCCAAAAATATTTCTAAAAAGAAAAAGTGAATATAATGGTGTGTACAAACTAATCTGAACAAAAAACATTTCTGGGAGTAAATTGGGAAGCTGCTTAATTAATAGCATCATGGCAACTGCATTTGCTTTTAAGACTAATAAAATTGACATTAACTTATCCACTCCTTTACCAATTGCCCCTGAATGCTCTGTATTCTGTGTGCAACAGAAACACACATTACACAAAAGGTCCAACCCTAAAATTGAAATTACTTTCTTAAGACTTAATAAAACTTTGAATTCTCACTACAAAGACCACCTGCACTGTAAGATGTAGTCCCACTTCAGTCCATAATAACTACATTCCTCTTTGTTGCAGACACAAAATCTTCAGAGGGTTATACCATTTACTGGCATCTTTGTCCTACTGAGAACTTATTCTATAATTCTAAACATAACCTTATATTTAACTTTGTTTATTTACCTTTTATTAAGGTCTTTAGCTAAAAGTAACTCGTGACATGACATATACAATTTACCATCTTACTATTGACTATACTTGAATATTTTGAAAAAGCCTTTGTGGCATAATGGTTAAGCACTCAATTGTTAAACAAAACAATGATAGTTTGAAACCTCCCATAGACTCCACATGCAAGAGACCCAGCGGTCTCCTTCTGTAAAGATTGCAATCCAATGCTGTCAAGTTGATTTCAACTCATTGCCACCCTATAGGATACAGTAGAACTGTCCCCATAGGCTTTCCAACACTGTAAATTTTTATGAAAGGAGATTGCTTCATCTTTCTCCCATGGAGAAGCTTGTGAGTTTGAACCTCCAACCTTTTAGTTAGCAGTCAAATGGCTTAGGCACTGCACTAACAGAGCTCCTTACAATTTCTACTAATCATGATGAAATATCTTTTATACTTTCTTTTATTTTTCTTCCTCCTAGTGTCACATGCCCTGTGTCCTGAAGGAAATGGCCAAGAAAAATGATTCCATAGTAACTGAGTTTGTCCTTGAAGGACTGACAGACAAACCAGAACTTCAGTTGCCTCTCTTCCTCCTGTTTCAAGGAATTTATGGGGTCACTGTAGTGGGAAATGTGGGGATGATCCTCCTCATCACCTTCAGTTCCAAGCTCCAATCTCCCATGTACTTTTTCCTTGGTAATTTGTCATCCTTAGACCTCTTTTATTCCTCAGTTGTTACTCCAAAACTCCTGGGAAATTTTATATGGGAGAAAAATGTTATTTCTTACCCTGGATGTATAACTCAGCTTTTTTTCTTTTGTGTTTTTGCTATATCTGAGTGTTACATGCTCACTGCCATGGCATATGATAGATATGTTGCCATATGCAGTCCACTGCTCTACAATGTCACCATGTCCCAAAAGGTCTGCAGTGTGCTGGTGACTGGGGTCTACATCATTGCCACTTTGGGAGCTATGGCTCACACTATCTTCATGACTAAGCTACCTTTCTGTGGGAACAATGTCATCCACCATTACTTCTGTGACATAATTCCTCTCCTAAAGCTCTCCTGTTCTAGTACTTACATCAATGAACTTCTGGTGATACTTGTAGGTGGATTCAATGTATTAGCAACAACTATGCCCATCATCATCTCTTATGCCTTCATACTCTCCAACATCCTTCGAATACCCTCAACTCAGGGCCGATCCAAAGCCTTTGGTACCTGTGGCTCTCATCTTACAACTGTTGGGGTCTTTTATGGATCCATAATATTCATGTATTTAAAACCAGCATCCAGCAGCAACATGGCCCAGGAGAAGGTGGCTTCTGTATTCTATACCACAGTGATCCCTATGCTGAACCCTTTGATCTATAGCTTGAGGAATAAGGATGTGAAAAATGTTCTAAGCAAAGTCATGAGTATGAGGTATGGACCATCTCAGGTTAGTAGTAAGAACCAGTAAAGGTCATGGTAATAATCGGCTTCTTTGTTTTTCTTGTCTTTCTATTTCCTGAAATTAACATCCTTTTTCTTCTATAAGCTGTCAGATGTTATTCTTTTACTGGTGTCTGTTTGCACATACACTCCTGCATACACTGACACATACACACATGTAAGCCTGAGAAAACTCTCCAGGGTATTAGGATTCACTAGGTCCCTGATGAGGCTTAGATGGGTTTATTCTGAAAAATTCCTCTCAAGTGACTCTGTATGGTACTCTGTCCTTCCCTATTCAGAGAAAAAGTGGGATAGATTTTATTTTTTTTTCCCTTTCATTGGTGTTAATTAAAAGTCATTATTTTCTGTCTTTCAAAACTAACTACATGACAATTAAGTTAAGTGGATCTAATTTAGTTATAACAGAAAATAATAATTTTAAACCTTGGCTATCAACTTAATTAAAAAAAATGTATATTTGGATAATATTAGGCCCCTTTGATGAGTTTTGTTTGGGCTTTTTTTTCTGACATGTATCTTTCTTTTTAAGGATATAATTCCTAAATTACAGAAATGTCACAAAAATGAATAAAAAAGTTATTAATAGTGGAATTATAGGACAAGTGAGACCAACTCATTTTCTTAAATGAAACCTCACTCTTCTAACAAAACTCACAGACAACTGATGATTTCCCATTTAAAATTCAGCTTCTGAGACTATGCACATGTTCTTAGGTGACTGTTATTTGCCGTCGAGTCAGCCCCGACTCATAGCGACCCCTCCTTGGGTTTCCAAGGCAGTATCACTATCTTAGGTGATAGGCCTAAATAAATCTCTTCTGTGTGCTATTTTGTCCTATTCCATTTCCCCTATTCTTCTCCAAGATTCATCTGTTTTCAAAAAGGAAAAGGAAAAAAAAACAAACACTGCCATTCAGTGGATTCCAACTGTTCTCAACTCCATAAGTTCTTATAGAGTTGCCTCCATAGGCTTTCCAAGGCTGTAAATCTTTAGAGAACCAAATTGTGTCATCTTTCTCCTTCAGAGCAACTGGCAGGTTAGAACCATCAAACTGGTTAGCAGCCTAATACTTTAAGCACTGCAGCACCAGAACTCGTGAACATGAAAAAGGGACCTGAAAAGTGCATGCAGGATTTAAGTAAGTAATTTTATGGACACCGCCATTCTAGGAAAGAAGATACTTTAAAAATAGAAAAAAGTATCTTGGTGACTAGACAGAGAAGGGGAAAGAAAAACAAGAGAGGGAATATAACATCCTGCAGTATAAAAGAAAGCCAAATTTTAAAACAAACTAAAAGAGAATAAGTATGTACAACCTCTTCTGCATGACTTCTTCTAAAAGAAAAAAAAAAAAAAAAAAAAGATGGGAAAAATAGATAACCATTCGGGGAACAACTACGTTTTTGTATACTGAAAGAAGAGAGTATGTGGAACCAGGACTACTAGAAACTACCTAAAATTGCAAATTCTATCCAAAAATAATCCATTTAAAGTCAACAGACAAAATTATTTTATCATAACAGAAATTAGAATAGTAGCATAAGGGGCTGGGACTGACAACGGCCAAGAGATAATTTTGTTAGTGATGGAAATGTCTAACATCTTACTTGGAGTGGGGGTTATACAGTACATTTGTTTAATAAACTGAGGTATCTGTACACTTGATATTTGTCCATTTCACTGTGTGTAAATAATATGTAAATAACAAATGGAAGAATAAAAATGAATTAACTTTCCATGTCTTAAAAATTAGGTAGGAATCAATAAACAGAGAAAAAAAATGGTAGGAAATAATACAGGTAAGAAATTAATAAAGTAGAGAATACATATCTTCCTTCCAAGGAGTGGCTGGTGAGTTTCAACCACCACCCTTCTGGTTAGCAGTCAAATGCCTTAGGCACTATGCCACCAGAGCTCCTAAATAAACAGTAGAAATAATAAAATCCCAGGTTTCCTGAAAAAAATTAACATAATAGACAATGCATGGATAATTTATTCAAAATATATTTACCTGACTATGCAAAGAGAAAAATGACAAGCACAAATGAACCTTTGAAACCACAGAAATTACAGAAAACCATGTCAAACTTTTTAGAAATGCTCATGCAAATACACCTTAAAATTTGATTAACAGGAATTACTATTTAGCAAAATTGAACCCATCAGAGATGAAAATACTATTGTTGTGTGCTGAGTACATTCCAATCTATAACACCTCTAGGGCCACATTAGAATGGCCCAATAGGGTTTCCTAAGCTAAAATCTTTAGGGAAGCAGACTCCCACATAATTTTCACATGGACAGGCTTGTAGGCTTGAACCACAGACATTGTGGTTATACACTGAGCACTTAACTATTGCCTTACCAGAGTTCCTTATGAAAATATTAGAGAGATCAATTTTCACTAAGGATTAATTTTAGTAAGAAAATATCCTACAGAAAAGTGAAAAAGCCAAGATTGTTCCAAAGGGCAATTCTACCAAACTTTCAAAGACAAAATAATGCCAATGTTTTGTATTTTTAAAGTTCCAGAGAAGAAATATAAGAAAAAAAGTCTAAATTATTTTATTAAGGAAATATAATATTGACAACTTTGGAGCTCTGGTAGCATAGTGCCTAAGGCACTTGACTGCTCACCAGAAGGCTGGCGGTTCAAACCCACCAGCCACTCCTCGGAAGGAAGGTTGGGCAATCTACTTCCGTAGTGATACTGCCTCGGAAACCCAAGGAGGGGTCGCTATGAGTCGGGGCCAACTCGACGGCAAACAACAACAACAACAACCCTGTTAAAAGCAGTGCAAAAAAACAGCAAATGAAATATAAGACTTAAGAATATCAAAGCAAAAATGCTAAATAAATTATTACTGAACAGAATCCATGAAGATTTTCATCATCCATGCAGGAGTCCCAGGCTTGATTCCCAACCAATGCACCTCATGTACAAGCTCCACTATCCTGTTAGGGGAGCCGTGCATATTGCTGTGATGTTGAAGAGGTTTGGGTGGAACTTCCACACTTAAACAGACTAAAAAAAAAAGACTGGAGGTCTACTTCAAAAAATTAGATTATGGAATTCTATGAATCAGAAAAAAGTGGTTAAAAAGTGGTTAAAGTGGTTAAGGTTATATAGCCTTGTAAGCCATATGGAACAGTTCCACTAGGTCCTATAGAATTGCTATGTATTGGAGTCCACTCAATGGTAATGGGATGGAGGAATGGATGGATCACAATGGTCCAGACTGCAACCAACCATGGGGATGACACAAGACCAAGCAGCCTTTAGTTCCATTGTGTATGGGGTGGCCATGAGTCAGGAGCTAATTCAATGGCAGCTAAAAAGAATAAAAACCACAATGATAATAACAAGAAGCAGAGCCCAACACCTGAATAAACAGATAATGCACAATGGAAAATGTGCTTTCATTTCAGCAATGTAATGCTGTAAGTCATGTAACACAATACTAAATGTCAGTATATCTAGGGAGAAAATGAAAAACCATGAATATCTACATAGATGTGGAAAAAGCCATTAACAAAATTCAGGTAATTATCACTCCTGGGAAAAATATTCTACACAATAGAAAATGATGGATAATTCGTGTGATGGTCACTTTTATGTGTCTACTAGGCTACATGATGACATCAAGTTGTTTAGGAAAACAATAGTTTTGAGTTTGCTGCGAAAGTATTTTATTAATGTAATTAACATCTCCAATCAGTTGATTTAAAATAACTCTAAATCAAGGAGATTACTCTTGATATTGAGAATGGGTCTCATCCATCAGTTGAATTCCTTAAGAACAACAACTGAGGTTTCCAAGAAAAGAATGATTCTGCCTCAAACAGTAACATAGATGTCCTGCCAGAGCATCCACTTTGCCTGGCCTACTGAATTTGGATTTGCAAGTCTCCACAATTGTGTGAGCCAATTTCTTAAATATCTCTCTCTCTGTGTCTCATAAACCTATGCCTATATAAGGAATGCATGCTGAGAGCTCTGGTAGCTTAGTGGCTAAGGCATTTGACTGCTAACCAGAAGGCTGGCAGTTCAAACCCACCAGCCACTCCTCGGAAGGAAGGTTGGGCAATCTACTTCCGTGGTGATACTGCTTTGGAAACCCAAGGATGGGTTGCTATGGGTCTGACTCAATGGCACATAACAACAACAACATATAATGAAAGCAGAGTAAATGCAATAACTAAAGGAAAGAGAGTGAGGGAAACCATATTAATTATTTTTCTCTGGGGAACCCTAAGAAATATAACTATGCATTTTATTTATGTGGAATTACAAAGAATTCAAATATATTGATAAAAGGTTGTTCAGCAGTATCCTGGAGGGAGGTATGAGTGTATATATAGACTGTAAACCATCATGGAGCAGTTTTTGAGTTATGGAAATTTTTTGTGTCATGGTTGTAATACATGTATAGCTTGTGGTGATGGTAGGGTTTGCAGTTGAGTGTAATCTGACCCACAGTGACCCTATAGGAAAGAGCAGAATTGCCACACAGGTTTTCCTAGTTTGTAATCTTTACAGGAGTACATAGCCAAGTCTTTGCTGCTGTGAAGCTGCTTGTGTGTTAAAATGACCCACTTTTTGGCCAGCAATCAAACTCTTACCATTGCATCACCAGTGCTCCTGCTAAGGATATGCATTTTTCAAGTCTCTGGGTGGCACACGTAGCTAAACTCTCAACTACTAGCTGAAAATTTGTTGGTTCAAACTCACACAGAGGTGTCTCAGAAGACAAGCCAGAGGAACTGCTTCTGAAAGGTCAGAGCTTGGAAAATACTACGGAGCTGTTTTACTTTGCACGTATAGATGTAGCTATGAGTCAGAATTGACTTAATGGTTCCTAATGACAACTTACTTTATATAAATTATACGATGTCTAAATTGACTTCAATAATTGAGGAAAAATTACAAGAATAACAGTAATAATCAACAAAAGACATAGCACAAAATTCACACACATAAAAAAAAAAGATGTTTAAAAATGGGCTGAGAACATATGGAAGAATGGTCTACTGCAATACAAATAAAAGAAATGGATGTTAAGATTACACTGAGAATCTAGTATATTGACAAATAAATAAATAAATAACAGTGGGTAAAAAGGGTGCATACATACCTATCTGGTGTGAACACAAATTGTTACAAGCCTCATAGAGGGAAAATTGCAGCATTAAATATAATCATGTTCGCTTTTTTTTTCTTTTTAATTTTTATTGTGATTTGGGTGAAAGTTTACAGAGCAAATTCACTTTCCATGCACAGCTCACATACATTTGGTATCGTGACAGTCACAGCAATTTCCCACAATGCAACAGCTCCCCTCCCGTTTCCTCCCCATAGTTACATCTTCCCTGTGTCCTTCCCTCCCATGCACTTCTGCCCCATGAGCTATCTCCCTGTGCATACACAACCCTTCTATTTTCCCATGATTGATCTCTCCAAGGAGTGTATCTACCTAATGTAAATGTCCAGCTCATATACCTGTCTTCTGTTTGCTAAAAGCCACAGGAGTGGATTCAATTCCAGACCTGAAAGGCAGCTAGGGACCATAATCTCAGGGGTTTCACCAGGCTTTATCTGACCAGCAAACCTGGCTTTTTTTTTTTTTTTTTTATGATTTTCAGTTGTGTTCCACATTGTTCTTCCACTCTATTCAGGATCTCCTACATAGATCCCACTCTGAGTGGTTGACAGTGATAGCCAGACACCATATAATTCTTCTGGTCTCATGGTCCTGTAGGCTGAGGATTGGATGGTGTATTAGTCCCTTGGACTAATTGTTTCCATGTGTCTTTTGTTTCCTTCATTCTTCTTGCTTCTGGATGAGGAGAGATCCATCATTGCATCTAAATGACCACTTGAAAGCTTTTAAGATCCCAGTCTCTATTCACCAAAGTAGGACATGGAACAATGTTTTTGTGTAGTATGTTATGCCAGTTGAGCTTGAGGTCCCCTGTGACTATGGTTCTGAACCCACAGGTCCAACTACTCGCTCCATGTGCTAGCTGTGACTGAGAAGTGACTACAACCTTGTCCCTTGTAAACTCTAATATATACCTGGGAATTCTTACAGAACATACAAATACACTTGTAGAAGCATTGCCTGCCAACTCTATACATGGTCATGAGCACACTCCCCCCTGCATAGTCCATATCCAATAGTCCAGCCTGTCCACCCATCTATCAGTGCTTGTCTTCACTGATAGAAAAAGGGTTTATATCTGTTGTCTGTACTTCCCATGCACCTCTCCATGTCTTCATCTTCCTCTTCCTCAATTCCACCTTGTTGATCACTCACATTTGGTACATTTACCTTCCCTTCACCCAAATCAATACTTGTCTCTACCTATCTAACCGTGTTCTCTCCAGTTCCTGCTCACGTCTCGTAACCAACAAAGAAAATTTCCTTCCATATATAAATCTTTTTTTGACTTTTTGCAATAAGGGACTAATGCAGTATTTGTCCTTCTTATTTGACTTATTTCACTCAGCATAACGTCCATCAAGTTCATCCCCATGATGAGGCGTCTTGAAGATTCTATGTTACTCTTTAGGGTTGCATAGTTTTCCATTGTGAGTATGTACCATAAGTTGGTTATCCATTCTTCAGTTCATGGGCACCTGGATTGTTTCCATCTTTCTGCTATTGTAAATAATACTGCAATGAACATGGGTGTCCATATTTCTGTTCTTGTTCTGGCTCTCAGTTCTTTAGGATATATACCTAGTCATGGAGTTGCTGGGTCAAATGGCATTTCTAATTCCAACTTTGTAAGGAATTGCCATACTGCTTTCCACAGTGGTTGTATCATTTTACAGTCCAATCAGCAGTGGATAAGAGTCCCAATCTCTCTGCATCCTTGCCAGCATGTGTTATTTTGTCTTGTTTACTGCTAGTGCTAGGGCAAGATGCTATCTCATTGTTGTTTTGATTTGTATCCCTCTAAAGGCTAATGATCGTGAGCATTTCTTCATATGTTTGTTGGCTGTCTGAATATCTTCTTTGGTGAAATATCTATTCATGTTTTGGCCATTTTTTAATTGGATTATTTGTCTTTTTCTTGTTGAGGTGTTGGAGTTTTCTATAAATTCTAGAGACAGGTCCCTTTTCAGACATGTTGTTGCCAAATATTTTTTCCCAATTTGTAGATTCTCTTTTGGTGAAGTCTTTGGAAGCAAATAAGATTTTAATTTTTAGAAGGTCCCATTCATCTAGTTTATCTTCTGCTGCTTGTGCATTTTTTTATTATCCTTGATAGTATATTCATGTCATGCATTAGGGCCCCTAAATTTACCCCAGTTTTTCCTTGAAGAACTTGATAGTTTTAGGTTTCACATTTAAGTCTTTGATCCATCTGGAGTTAGTTTTTGTGTATGGTGTGAGGTACTGTTTCATTTTTCTACAAATGGATATCCAGTTTTGCCAGCACCATTTAGTAAACAGACAATTTCTTCCCCATTTAATGGATATCAGCCCTTTGTCAAAGATCAGATGTCCATAGGTCAATGGATCTATTACTGGATTCTCAATTCTATTGTATTGGTCTATGTGTCTGTCATTGTACCAATTTCAGGCAGTTTTGTCTACTGTGGCTGTACAGGTTTTGAGATGTGGGAATGTGAGACTTACTTCTTTGCTCCTCTTCTTTAATAGGATTTTTCCATATCCTTAGAAAGTGTTAATGGGATCTGGTTTGGGATTTCACTGAATGTATAGATTGCTTTGGGTAGAACTGACATTTTCACAATGCTCAATATTCTTATACATGCACATGGTATGCTCTTCCATTTATATACATCTCTTATGGTTTCTTGAAGTAGTCTTTTGTAGTTTTCTTTGTACAGCTCTTTTATGTCCCTGGTAAGATTTATTCCCAAGTATTGTATTTTATTGGTAGCTGTTATAAATGCTATTGATTTCCTTATTTCTTTTTCCACAATCTCTTTGCTGGTGTATAGGAATCCAGCTGATTTTTGTATATTGATCTTGTATCCTGCCACTATGCTAAATCACTCAATTAGTTCCAGTAGTTTTTTGACTGAGTCTCTTGTGTTTCCTAGGTAAAGGATCATATCATCAGCAAATAAGGATAGTTTGGATCCTTCCTCACCAATGCCTTAGATTTCCCTTTCTTGCCTTATTGCCCTGGCTAGGACTTCCAACACAATGTTGAATAGAAGTGGTGATAGAGGGGATCTTTGTCTGGTTTCTATTCTCAAGGGGAATGGTTTCATTCTCTCTCTATTGATGATAATGTTGGCTGTTAGTTTTGCATATATGCCCTTTATTATGTTGAGGAATGTCCCTTCTATTCCTATTTTGATGATTTTTTTTTAAATCAGAAATGGATGTTGGATTTTATCAAATTTTTTTTCTGCATTGATTGATATGGTCATATAGTGTTTTCCTTTATTTTATTTATGTGGCAGATGATGTTGCTTGTTTTTCAAATGTTGAACCATCCTAGCACACCTGGTATGAACCCCAATTGGTCATAACAAATTATTTTTTTGAAATGTTGTTGGAGTTTATTGGCTAGGATTTTGTTGAAGATTTTTGCATCTGTATTCATGAGGAATATTGCTCTGTGGTTTTCCTTTTGAGTGATATCTTTGCCTGGTTTGGGCATCAAGGTTATGCTTGCTTCATGAAATGAATCTGGGAGAATTCAATCCTTTTCTATATTTTGGAATAGTTTGAGTAGGATTAGTGTCAGTTCTTCTCTTAATATGTGGTAAAATTCTCTGGTGAAACTGTCTGGGCCAGGACTTTTTTTGTTGGTAACTTTTTTGATGACCTGTTCATTTTCTTCTTTTGTTATGGATTTGTTCAACTTTTCCGCATCAGTCTGTATTAATTTAGGTAAGTAGTGTGTTTCTAGAAATCTGTCTATGTCTTCCAGATTTTCAAATTTGTTGGAGTACAGTTCTTCATAGTATTCTGATATTTTATTTTTTATTTCAGTTGGTTCTGTTTTGATGTTGCCCATTTCATTTCTTATTCATATTATTTGTATTCTTTCCCACTTTTCCTTTGTTAAATTTGCCAGAGGTTTTTAAATTTTATTAATCATTTAAAAAAGCCAACTTCTAGTCAAGTTGATTTTTTCTATTGTCTTTCTATTTTCTATTTCATTGATTTCTGCTCAAATCTTTATTTTTACCTTTCCTCTGGTGACTGTAAGCTTTTCTTGCTGTTCTTTTCCTAATTGTTGGAAATGTTGGTTTAAAGTATTGATTTTGGGCTGTTATTTCATTTTTTATGTGTGCATTTATTGCTATAAATCGGCAACTGATCACTGCTTTTTCTGTGTCCTAAACATTTTGGTATGTTGCATTTTCATTCTTGTTTGGTTCAAGAAATTTGTTAATTTCATTTTTTATTTCTTCTATTATCCAGTCATTCTAAATTGTTGTTCAGTTTCCATGTGTCTGCTCTTTTTCTGTTGATCTTCCTATTGTTGATTTATAATTTGATAGCATTGTGATCTGAGAAGATTCTCTGCAGTATTTCAATGTTTCTCAATTTATTAAGGCTTTCTTTATGTCTAACATATAGCCTATCCTGGAGAAGAACTGGATAAAGACAATATATTGTTCTGCACTGGAAAAGAACATGTATTGCTGTTGGGTGAAGTGCTCTGTTGTTGTTGTTGGGTGCCATCAAGTTGTCTCTGACTCACAGTGACCATATGTACAGCAGAATGAAACACCACCTGGTCCTGAGCCAGCTCCATGATTCTTGCTATACTTGAGCCCATCACCACTGCATCTCATTGAGCCCATCAATCCATCTCATTGAGGTCCTTCCCCTCTTTCCTCAACCCTCCACTTTACCAAACACGACATCCTTCTCCAGGGAATGGTCCCTTCTGACAACATGACCAAAGTATGTGAGATGAAGTCTGGCCATTCTCGCCTCCAAAGAGCATTCTGGCTGCACTTCCTCCAAGACAGACCTATGACTTCTTTTAGCCATTCATTGTACTTTCCACATTCTTCACCAGCACCACATCTCAAAAGCATCAATTCTTCTTCAGTCTTCTTTATTCATTGTCCAGCTCTCACATGCATATGAGGCGATTGAAAATATGGCTTGTGTCAGGCAATACACATAGACATCCTCAAGGAGATGTCTTCGCTCCTCAACACTTGAAAGAGGTCCTTTGCGGCCAATTTGCCCAGTGCTATACATCTTCTGATATCCTGACTGCTGCATCCATTGGCATCGATTCTAGAACCAAGGAATGTGAAGTCTTTGACAATTTCAATTTTTTCTCCATGTATTGTAATGTTGTTTACAGGACCCATTGTGAGGATTTTTGTTTTCTTTATATTGAGATGTAATCAATACTGCAGACTGTATTCTTAAAGCTTCATCAGCAAGTACTTCAAGTCATCCTCACTTTCAACAAGCAAAGTTGTGTCGTCAGCATATCACAGGTTGTTAATGATTCTTCCTCCAATCCTAATGCCACCTTCTTCTTCATATAATCCAGATTCTCGGATTATCTGCTCAGCGTACAGTTTGAATAAGTATGATGAAAAATTACAACCCTGATGCTCTCCCTTCTTTATTTTAAACCATGTAGTGTTCCCTTTTTCTGTTCGAACAACAGCCTCTTGGCCTATGTACAGGTTCCTCATGAGTACAATTTAGTGTTCTGGAATTCCCCTTCTTCTCAATGTTACCCATAATTTGTTATGATCCACACAATCAAATGTTTTTGCATGGTCAATAAAACACAAGTAAACATCTTTCTGGTAGTCTTTGCTTTGAGCCAAGATCAATCTGACATCAGCAATGATATCCTTCATTCCACATCCTCTTCTGAATCCAGCTTGCATCTCTGGAAGTTCTCTGTCAATATACTGCTGCAACCATTTTTGAATTATCTTCAGTCCTATTTTACTTGCATGCAATATTAATGATATCATTCCATAATTTCCACATTCTGGGGGATCATCTTTCTTTGGAATGGGTACAAATATGCATGTCCACCAGTCAGTTGGCCAGGTAGCTGTCTTCCAAATCTCTTGGCATAACATCGATTTTGGTCTTTTCTTTCTTTCTCATCTTTTGAATGATCTCTTGCTTTCTTCATGCATGATGCTCTTGATGTCATTCCATGATTCTTCTTGTTTTTCATCATTGGCATTCGATGGATCAAATCTATTCTTTAGATGGTCTCTAAAATCAGGAGGGATATATTCAATTTCATATTTTGGCTCTCATGGACTTGTCTGAATTGTCTTCAACTTCAAGTTGAACTTGCATATGAGCAGTTGATGGTCTGTTCCACAATCAGTTCCTGGCCTTGTTTTGGCTGAAGATGTTGAGATTTTCCATCTCCTCTTGCCACAGATGTAGTCAATCTGATTCCTGTGTACTCCATCTGGTGAAGTCAATGTGTATATCCACCATTTATGTTGTTGAAAAAAGGTATTTGTAATGAATAAGTCATTGGTCTTGCAAAATTATTTTATGCAATCTCCAGCATTATTTCTGTCACCAAGGCCAAATTTTCCACCTACCAGTGATTCTTCTTTGTTTCCAACTTTTGCATTCCAATCACCGGTGATAAGCAATACATCTTGATTGCATGTTCAGTCAATTTCAGAGTGCAGAAGTTGATAAAATTCTTCACTTTCCTCATCTTTGGCTTTGGTGGCTGGTGCATAAATTTGAATAATAGTCTTATTAATGGTCTTTCTAGTAGGCATATGGATATAATCATATCACTGACAGCATTGTACTTCAGAACAGATCTTGAAACATCCTTCGTGATGATGAATGCCTTGCCATTGCTCTTCAGTTTGTACCTCCCAGCATAGTAGATCATGTGGTTTCTGATTAAAAATGCCCCAAAACCCATTCATTTCAGCTCACTAATGCCTAAGATACCAATCTTTATGGGTTCCATTTCATTTTTGACAACTTCCAATTTTCCTAGATTCATACTCATACATTCCATGTTCCTATTATTAATGGATGTTTGCAGCTGTTTCTCCTCATTTTGAGTCGTGCCATGTCAGTACATGAAGGTCCTGAAAGACTTACTTTAGCCATATCATTAAGGTCAGTTCTACTCTGATGAAGCAGCTGTTTCCTACTCCTATTTTGAGTGCCTTCTGACCTAAGAGTCTTGTCTTTCTGCACTATGTCAGACAATGTTTCTGAGCTCTTCATAAAATTGTCCAGTAATGTATTAGACAGTGTTTCTCTGGTATTCATGAGCTAATTCTTAGCTAATTTTTGATAAGTGGATGCCCTATTCCTTCTTCCTAATCTGTTTCAGTCTGGAAGCTACATTGAAACCTGTGCACCATGTGCAACTCTACTGGCATCTGAAACACCAGTGGCACAGCCTTAAGCCTCACAGCAGTGTACAAGTCCCACTGGATGACAAACTGACAGACAAGTTTGTTTCCCTTAGCTCTTGGAAAATTCTGTGCCCTCCCCTTACCTAATTCCTACCTGGAACCTTCCACTTTGTGGTCACTGGCTGCTCCCTCCCTTTCCTGGATCTAGGGAGCTTGGGGCCTAGCCTTTCCTCCCTCCCCTTTACCTGGATATCCTGCTGCTCTGGATGTCCCCATCCTCTCCTGCTCCCTCCCTTTCCTGGCTCTAGGGAACTCTGTAGGTATTTATAAGGCCAAGTTGGTGGATTGTGCTGTTTAGCTCTTCTGCATCTTTGTTGAGTTTCTTTCCAATTGTTCTTTCATTGAAAGTGCTGTATTAAAGTTTCCTATAATGACTGTGGAGTCATTCATTTGTCTTTTCAATTTTGTTAATGTCTGATGCATGTATTCCGGGACTCTTTCATTGGGTCTATAGATATTTATTATGGATATATCTTCTTGTTCAATTGATCTTTTAATTACTATATAATATCTTTCCTTGTCTCTTATGGTGGTTTTTTGTCTTAAAGTCAATTTTATCAGAAATTAATATTGCCGCTCCTGATCTTTTTTGGTTATTGTTAGCTTGATATAGATTATCCAACCTTTGATTTTTAGTCCACTTTTGTCTTTGTCTCTAAAGTAAGTCTCTTATAGACAGCATATTGATGATTTATGTTTTCTTATCCAGTCTCCAACTCTCCATATCTTGAGTAGTGCATTTAATCCATTGACATTCAGTGTAATTATTTACAAGTATAAATTGGTTGCTGTCATTTTATTGTCTTTTTTTTATGGTGTTCCTGTTTTCTTAATTCCATATAATTTTCTGTGCTGAGCTCATTATGTTTATGCATTGTGTTATCATTTCCTTTGTTGCTATTGTTTTAGTATTTGCTAAATATTTGTGCTTGTCCTCTTTTTTATTGTGATGTGAAGGTTTATCATTTTTCTTTGAGGTTACCCTGTAATTTATAACTTTCTCCCCAAGTTTAGAACAGTCCATTCTATTTTGCAACTCTCTTTACTTTCTTACCATTTAGAAGTTCTATAACTGCACAATATTTTCCCTCTTTTTGGTTTGTAGTTGTCCTCATTTGCCAATTGATGTCTCTGGTTCCCTGTTTACAAACCTGCAAGCTTATTTTACTTTGGATACATCCATAGCTGTGTTGGGTTCTGGGTTACGACATATGGTTTATTAGTGGTCGGTTGTTTGCTATTATTGGCTCTCTTTTCAAAGGACTCCCTTTAGTATCTCTTGTAAGGTTGGTCTGGTTTCATCAAGTTCTTTTAGTTCTGCTTATCTGGAAATCTCGTTATTTCACCATAATATATGAGGGACTATTTTGCGGGATATAAAATTCTTGGTTAGCAATATTTCCCTTTCAGAGTTTTATACATACTATCCCATTGCCTTCTCACCTGTGTGGTTTCTGCTGATAAATCTGAGTTTATTCTTTTTGGTTGTCCTTTGTAGGAAACATTTCATATTTTCCTGTGCATCTTTCAGTATTCTCTCTTTGTGTTTGCTTGTGAGGAGTTTAATGAAGATATATCTTGGTGATTTTCTTTTGGGATCTCTCTTATTTTGTTTTCATTGGACTTCCTGAATGGATATATACTCATTTTTTGTCATATCAAGGAAGTGTCTTGCAACAAGTCTTGAACATCTTTCTCGGTGGCTTTTTTTTTTTTCTCTTCCTGTTCTGGAATTCCAATTACTTGTAGGTTATTCCTTTTGATGGTATCCCACATGAATCTTTCTTCATTTTGTTTTTATCTTTTTTTCTGATTCATCCTTTTCCAAAGAAGTATTCAAATATTTGTCTTCAATCTCATTAGCTCTGTCTTTCATGGATTTGATTCTACTCTTTTGCCCTTTCAATGTATTATCTATTTCTGAAAATTTGGTATTAATCGTCTGGATGTCTATGTGTAGATTTTGTATCATTTCTAATTTTCCATTTATTTTGTAATTTTCTTCTTGCATATTTTTCCAAAATTGTTCTAAGATTTTGTTTGTGTTTTCTTTAATCTTGTCAATTATTTCCTTGATCTGTCTCTCAATCCATTTAATGTACCCAAATATAATTCTGTTGAATTCTTTATCACAGAGTTGTAATGCTACTTCTTACTCAGGGATGTGTTCTGGGTCTGTATCCTGCTCCCTTCCTTCTGCTGCTTTATCTTGCTTCTTTTTGTGGACCGTGATTATCTGTTGTCTCCAACATTGTTGTATTTATATTTAATTGATGTTTGTATATTGCAGAGATTTGCCCAATATTTTTTTTTCCTGGATGTATCTGAGTAAGCAGGGTATGGTGTTCCTCTATTCACTAGTTAGCAGCACTTATGCACTCACCACCTTACCACCTGTCTCCTGGTGGTTGTGATAGAGAATGAGAGTGGCTGCACAGATCTTGTTAACTGTTTATGAAGGCAGTTAAGTATGAGTAAGGCTGTTCTTGGTGGTCTTTTTTTGTTGGCCAGTTGATGAAGAAGGAAGTCATAGCTCTCACTCCATAAGCAGAGCTGCAGGAGGTGTAGATGCTGTTGCATTGCATGGCCTTAGTTGCTTTCTCCCACTCAATTAGACAAAAAAAAAAAATTTAAAAAACATCAAAAAGTAAAAGTAAGTGGACAAAAACACACCACGTAAACACACAAGAACAATGACAAAAAAGAGGGAAAAAAGAAAAAAAAACCTCAATAAATGAGAAAAAAAATTAAACAAATATTTTTAAAAGTCAAAATAAATATGCATAGAAAAAGGGGGTAGAATATATCTGGGAGGAGGCAACAAGAGAAAAGAGGTAGAGTAGTATAATAATGAAGAAAAAAATGGGAAAATTGCAAAATGAAAACAAAGAATGGGGAAAACCACAAGAAAGAAAAAAATGGGAACCAGGGACAGAGAAGAGAAAAAAAGCTGAAATTTAGGACCTGAGATGAGAAGAATAATAAATAATAATAATAAAGATGAAAGAAAAAGAAAAAAATAATAATTTTAAAACAGAGAAAAACAAACTAAAAGGAAAACAAATCTGGGCACTTTCTTTCAAGATTTGTTGTTGTTGTTATGTGCCGTTGATATAACTCTCAGTCTTTTGATTTTAGTGATGCCCCTCCTGAGGCATATTAATATTATATATAATTTTATATACACATTACATATAATTTATTCATATAAACATAAATATCTCTCCATTTTACAAATTATTTTTCTACATTAAAAGATTTTCCTTAATCAAGTAAAATGTTGACATACCTTAGGTTGGTATACAGCCAAAGTCTTGAGTCATCAGTTTCCTGAGAACCTAGAATCCCATAAAGCAGGAAAGAAAAATGAAGAGAATTGCAGGAGTTTCAATTCCACCTGACCATGGTTAGAACTTCCATAATGATGTTGAATAGCAGTAGTGGGAATGGGCATCCTTGTGTTCTTATTCTTAATGAGAAAGTTCTGTGTTTCTCCATTGAGTATGATGGTACTTGTGGTTTTTTATAAGCCTGTTTATTATATTAAGGAATGTGATAGTTAAATTTCTGAGTCAACTTGCCTGGACCTGTTTCTTAATGGTGTAGTAATTATGACATAGTCATCCCTCATGACGAGACTTGATATAATGTAATCACCTCAACAATGAGATCTGCTACGAGCTGCTATTCAGTTGAAATGGAGTTTCTTCAGTTCTATGTCCTACTTGTAATGTATATGGAAACCTAGCAAACCTCTCTGCCTTTTTGCTCAATCTGGATCCTCCATCTAGCTTATCATCATTAGACCTCCAGTTCTTGGACTTGAATGAGTGGCCTGTCATATTGCCTGCCAACCTTGGGATTGTTGCCTTTACAGCTTGTGAAACAACAGCCTGCCATCTTACCTGGTGATCTTGGATTCATCAGTCTCTGCAGACAGTAGCTTGCTACCTTGCTGGCTGATTCTGTTTGCATTGCATTGAGCTCTTCTAGAGAATTTTTCATTCTTGTTATTTTACATTTTTCTCCTCCACTATTTCTATTTTTTTCTATCTCTTTTTTAAATTCTTCGTTTCTTCCTGAATTGGTTTCCTTTCATTGTTTTCTCAAGTTTCACTTCAATTCTTTGTGTATGCTTAAGCTGTTGCTTTAAAGTCCTTGTTGTGTGCTTCTATTATCTTTCCTTCCTCAGAGACAGTTTCTATACCTTTATTTTTGTCTTTTGAATAGGTCCTCCATTCTTGCCTCTTAATATACTTTGGTATTCTCAGTTGTTTTGGGATGTTAAGCTATTTTACAGTGGTAACTTTGTGTATCAAATTCTTACCTTTCTCTAGCATTTGCTTTTCTTTCTTTTTATTATTGTTATTATTTTTACATAGTGAATGTTGTACTTCTCTGCATAAAACTTCAGATTCATTTAGGTGCATCTATTTTTATGCTTTGCCTGTTGGTCTCCCAGCTTGGTTTTGCCTTTCATCACTGTTTCACATTTAGGTGTCTTGAGTGAAGGTGCTGGGCATGTCACAATAGCATCAAAATGTATGTGTTGTATCATTTATTGTGGTTGTCACCTCATCATATTTTGGGGACAAGGACTGTATTACTTTAGGTCCAGACTCCCTATATGCCTCCAGAAATTACCCCCATTAGTAATTAATAGATCTCCCTGTGAGGAATAGTCATACAACTCTTACATTATCTCCCTCACCCACCCAGGAGCTATAGGTGTCACAGATGAACCACAAGACTCCTTTTCCATGAGTGTTGGCTGTACTAAACCAGGCTCAGAGTTCCACCTTGAGTATGGCAGATGTCAATTTACCACATGTCCTAAGAGTTAATAATCATCTACCTGTACTCTGCTCACTTCATTCCTTCCTCCTGGGATTCATGTGAACTCCAGTTTCTGTCAGGAGTGAGTTCACGTCACTATATTCACCAAGTTGTTCTGTCCATGGTCTGATGCTTGAGAGTTTCAGTGTATACTGTGATTATTGAATCTTTCTGTCTTGGATGTGAGTGTTCAGAAATCCAGGTCTCTATTGTGTTCAGTTTTTTCTCTTTCTGGAGATTCCCTGGAACTCCAGCATATGCTATACATGGCAAACTGCAGTGTCCCATGTCTGACCACTCAAATGTTTCAGCCTAAACTCCATCATCTTGGGTGTCTGTCCTAAACCTGACTGTTCATGTACTTTAGATATCATTGCAATTACTGATTTATATATGTATATATATATATTTTTTTTTTTTCTGGGACTTATATAGGTACTTCAATCTCTACTGTGATCACTGAACCATTCTCTCCAAGGTATGACCCATCTTGAGTGCTGAGTGTTGCTCCAAATCTGGAATCTATCCTAAAGGGTTGTGACCATAGCAGCCCCAAGACAACTGTGCAGAGCAGATGAGTCAGGTGGGGTGAGGTTGTGCAGCAAGCTTTTGTTTATCTGTTTTCTGTATTATGTGTTTCTTAATTCAGTATTCACTTGGCCTCCCAACTCTTTAACTTTTTCAGTAATTGTGATTATACTTTACATAAGGTTTGAAAGTTTTCTTCTGCATTTGTTTTAGGATATGAGGAGTATATGCCTGCTCATGTCACTCTCTTACTCTTCCTTCCTCAGGAGTAACATTTTGAATGACAACAGATTTCTCATCAGAAACCATAGAGGTCAGGAGAGAGTAGAACTACATTTTTCAGTTCATATAAGAAAAAATAAAACCTGTCAACCTAACGTTCTACAACCTGTAAAATAACTATTATAATTGAAGAGAAAATAGATTGTCACAGGACAGCATTCTAAAATAACTTGTCTGCAGCAAATCTACTTTAAACAAATGACTAAGGGAAGTTCTTAAAACTAAAAACAGGTGATTAAAGAAGAAAACTTGGACTATCATGAACAAACAAAAAACAAGAGAAGAAGTAATATAAGGGATAAATATAATAGATCCTCTCCCACTTGAACTTTAAAATTATGTTTGTCACTAAAAGTTTTTCAGATTGTGGTGTCTATTGTGTTGTTGTGAGGCTTGAGGCTGTGCCACTGAAATTTCAAATACAAGCAGGGTCACCCATGATGGACAGGTTTCAACAGAGCTTCCAAACTAAGACAGACTTGGAAGAAGGGAGGGGCTATCCACTTCTCAAAGAATTGGACAGTGAAACTTTATGCATAGCAATGAAACACTGTCTAATATATTACTGGAAAACATTATGAATAGCCCTGAAACATTATCTGATACAGTGTCTGAAAATGAGCCCCTCAGGTTGGAAGGCACTCAAAATACGACCGGGGAATAGCTGGCTCCTCAAAGTAGAGTTGACCTTAATGACATGGATGAAGTAAAGCTTTCAGGACTTCCATTTGATAATGAAGCACAACCCAAAACAGGAAGAAACACCTGCAAACTTCCATTGATAATTGGAATATATAATGTACGAAGTTGGCATTTGTGAAAAATGAAATGGAATGCATGAAGATCAATATCCTAGGAGGTTTCAGTAAGATGGCAGACAAACTACTCAGATTCTCTTCAACAAAGAAAAGAGGAATCAATTAATGCAGATAAAGAAGATAGCCTTGGAACCCTGAACTTTGAAAGGAAGGACACAGAAATGAACTAGAATCCAACTAGTGGAAGAATGTGCATGAAAGCACTGAAAGTGGAGACATATGGAGCTGCAGTCTCTCAAGGATTCTGATAGCACAGATGGCTTGGAAGTTGCCAAGTGGTGTTGGGACCTAAGAATCAACATAGAGATTGGCTCTGCTAGCCACGGGTTACACGGAAGACTGCACTGGTGGCTGGTGAATGGGGGGGGGGAGGTAGCAAAGAGGTAAATGGGCTGAGCTGTGGAATACTGGCTGCATGGAGGGTGCAGTCATTTTGAATGTTTACAAGCAGTTCAACCATAATTGATAATTAAACCAACAATGTTCTCTGACTCCAGGGACCTTAGAATAGACTCCACTTGCCAGGGACCACAAAGACATTCCAGACATGAATGAGTGGGAAGGTGTGATATTCCCCTTTTAACTCTTATACCCCACAACCTCTTGGTGAAGAGAGATGCAGACATCCCCCACTCCCACCTACCTTCTTGTCCAGCAGGAATTCCATCCCAATCTATGTGCTCTGATGGAGCCTGGGTGTGCTGTCCTGCCCAGATTATTTTTCCTTTTCTTTTATAGTTTGTTTGTTTTTGTCTGTTTTAAAATTATTATTGTTATTATTCTTTTCACCCTTTTTATTATTATTCTTTATTCTTCTCTTCCCAGGTTCTAGTTTTCAGTTTTCTCTCTTCCTTATTCCTGGTCCCCATTATTTCTTTCTTATAATTATAATTTCTTATAATAATTCTTATAATAATTATTTGTTTTTCTTTTTGCATTCCTCCCTCTTTTTTTTTTTCATTATTCTCTTACTCTACCTCTTCTCTCTTATTGCCCACTCTGCAAATAAAGCAGGGATTTTTTTTGTGTGTGTGTATGTGATTGTTCTTGTTTATATGCAGTGTTTTTTGTCCACTTGCTTTTACTTTTCTGATGGTTTTTTAATAGTTGTTTTTTTTTTCTAACTGAGTGGGGGATGGCAACCATGCCCATACAACACAACCACAATTGTACCTCCTACAGCTCCATTTACTGGATGAGAGGCACCACTTAATTCTCTATCAACAGGCTGATGATAAAAGACCTCCAAGAAGAGGCTGACTCACCCTTAACTTCTCTTCACAAATAGTTAACAGAGATCTAAATACAACAATGTCACAATATCTTAAAGACAACAGACCATGACAGTACCACAAAGAAGTAAGATAAAGTAGTAGAAACAAGGGAGGAGGATGCAGAGCCAGAACATATCCTTGAGGAAGAAGCAGCATTGGAACTCCTTGGTAAGGAATTGAAAAGAATTATATTTAGATATCTTTAAAGGATTGAGAGACAGATCAAGGAAAATACTTACAAAATTAAGGAAAACATAGACAAAACCCTAGAACAATTTTGGAAAAATACAAGAACAAAATGACAAAATAAGTGAAAAATTAGAAATGATTCAAAATCTACAGATAGAAATCCAGAAAATTAATACTAAATTGTCAGAAATGGATAACATATTGAAAGGCAAAGGAGTAGAATCAGATCAATGGTGAATGAAATTGAAGACAAATACCTATACTTCTTCAGAAAGAGATCAAATAGAAAGAAAAAAAAAAAAATGAAGTAAGCCTAAGATTCATGTGGGTTACCATCACAAGGAACAACCTATGTGCAATCAGAATTCCAGAACAAGAAGAGAAGAAGAAAACCACTAAGAAAATTGTCCAAGATTTGTTGGAAGAGAACATCCCTGATATGATGTAAGATGAGAATATATTCATTCAGTAAGTCCAATGAGCCTCAAACAGGATAAACCCCAAAGGAAATCACCAACACATATCCTTATCAAACTTATCAAATCCAAAGACAAAGAAAGAATCCAGAAAGCAGCACAGGAAAAACAAAAATTACCTACAAAGCACAAGCAATGAGAATAAGCTCTGATTTCTCAGCAGAAAGCATGCCATTTTATGGTATATATAAAACCCTGAAAGAGAAAAATTTTGAACCAATAATTATATACCCAGCAAAATTGCCCCTCAAATATATTGGTGAAATTATGAAATTTCTACATAAGTAGAAATTAAGGGAATTTCTTAAAGCCAGACCAACCTTACAAGAGATACTAAAGGAACTGCTTTGAACAGAGAACCATCAATAACAAACAACAACCAACTATTAATACCAAGATGATATAACCCAGAAACCAACACAACTATGGAAGTATCCGAAGTAAAATAAGCTTACAATATTGGAAACAGAGACATCAGTTGGCAAATGAGGACAACTACAAACCAAAAAGAGGGAAAAAATAGTGTAGTTATAGAACTTCTAAATGGTGAGAAAGTCAAGAGACTTGCTAGATATAATGGACTTTTCTAAACTCAGGGAGAAAATTATAAATCAAAAGGTAACTTCAAAGCAAAGTGATACACCTTTGCATCACAATAAAAAAGAGGAAAAGCACAAATATTTAGCAACTAAATATTTACTAAAACAACAACAACAAAAGAAATGATAACAAGATTTGTAAACATAATGAGATCAGCACAGAAAATTATATGAAACAAAAAACCAGGAACACCGTGAAAAAACACATAACCAAAAGACAGAAACCAACTCATACATGTTGATAATGACACTGAATATCAATGGATTAGAAGTCCCACTAAAGAGACTGGGAGTTGCAGACTAGATAAGAAAACATAAGCTATCAATATACTGTCTACAAATGACACACCTCAGAGACAAAGACAAGAATAGACTGAAAATCAAAGTTTGGAAAAATATATCAAGTAAATGGCAACCAAAAAAGAGCAGGAGAGGCAATTTCTGAATAAATTGACTTTAAGACCAAAAACACCATCAGAGACAAGGAAGGAGAGTATATAATGATTAAATGAACAATTGAACAAAAAGATATAGCCATAATAAATATCTATGGACCAAATGAAAGAGCCCCGATACCCATAAATAAGACTTTAACAAAACTGAAAAGACAAATAGATGACTCCACAGTCACAGTAGGAGACTTTAATACACCGCTTTCAATGAAAGAGTACAACTGGAAAGAAACTCAACAAAGATGAAGAAGAGCTAAACAATGCAATCTACCAACTTGAACTTATGAACATCTACAGAGTACTTCACCCAACAAGAGTACAATATGCATTGCTTTCCAATGCACATGAAACATTCTCCAGGATTGACACTATGTTAAGGCTTAAAGCAAATCTTAACAAATTGAAAAAAAAAAAAAAAAACATTGAAATATTGCAAAGCATCTTCTCAGATCACAATACTATCAAATTAGAAATCAACAATAGGAAGATCAACAGAAAAGGAGCAAACAGATGAAAATTTAATAACATCCTTCTTGAAAATGACTGGCTAGTAGAAGAAATAAAAATAATAATAATAAAATATTCCTTGAATCAAATGAGAGTGAAAACACAGCATACCAAAATCATTGGGACACAGCAAAAGCAGTGATCAGAGGACAATTTATAGCAATCAATGCACACATCAAAAAAGAAGAAAGAGCCAAAATCAACACTTTAAGCCTATTTCTTCAACAATTAGAAAAAGAACAGCAAGAAAATCTATAGTGACCAGAAGAAAGGGAATAATAAAGATTTAAGCAGAAATCAACAAAACAAAAAATAGAAAGACTATAGAAAAAATCAACAAGACTAGAAGTTGGTTTTTTGAAAAGATTAATAAAATTGACAAACCATTGGTAAATTTAACAAAAGGAAAAGAGGGAGAGAATACAAATAACACAAACAAAAAACAAAATGGGCAACATCACAGTGGAACCAACTGAAATAAAGAGGATAATATCAGGATACTGTGAAGAACTGTACTCTAACAAATTTGAAAATCTGGAAGAAATGGACAGATTTCTAGAAACACACTACTTACATAACCTAACACAGACTGAGGTGGAAGAGTTGAACAGATCAATAACAAAAGAAGAAATTGAACAGGTTATAAAAAAATTACCAACACAAAAAAGTCCTAGCCCAGACTGTTTCACCAGAGAATTCTACCAAGCAGTCAGAGAAGAAATGACACCAATCCTACTCAAACTATTCCAGAGCATAGAAAAGGATGGAATTTTCCCAAATTCATTTTATGAAGCAAGCATAACCTAGATATCAAAAGCAGGCAAAGGCATCACTCAAAAGGAAAACTACAGACCAATATCCCTCATGAATATAGATGCAGACATTTTCAAAAAAAATCCTAAGCAATAGACTCCAACAACATATCAAAAAAATAATTCATTAAGACCAAGTGGGGTTCATACCAGGTGTGCAAGGATGGTGCAACATTAGAAAAATAATCAATGTCATCCAGCACATAAATAAAACAAAGTAAAGGAACCACATGATCATATCAATAGATGCAGAAAAGGCATTTGATAAAATCCAACACACCCATTCCTGATTAAAATAGTCAAAACAAAATAGGAATAGAAGAGACATTCCTCAACATAATAAAGGACATCTATGCAAAACAACAGCCAACATTATTCTCAGTAGAGAGAAACTGAAACCATTCCCCTTGTAAATAGGAACCAGACAAGGATGCCTTCTTCACCACTAGTATGCAATATTGTATTGGAAGTCCTAGCCAGGGCAATAAGTCAAGAAAGGAAAATCAAACGCATCCAAATTGGTAAGGAAAAAGTCAAACCATCCCTGTTTGCTGATGATATACTCCTATACCTAGAAAACCCAAGAGACTCAGTAAAAAAAAAAAAAAAAAAAAAAAAAAACTGGAACTAATAGTTTTAGCATAGTGGCAGGATACAAGATCAATATACAAAAATCAGTTGGATTCCTCTACACCTGCAGAGATTGCTGGAAAAGAAATAAGGAAATCAATATGATTTACGGTAGCTGCCAAAAAAAAAAAACCAGGGAGCTCTGGTGGTGTAGTGCCTAAGGCATTTGACTGCTAACCAGAAGGCTGGAAGTTCAAATCCACCAGCCACTCCCCAGAAGAAAGGTTGAACAACCTATTTCCGTAGTGATACTCCCTCAGAAACCCAAGGATGAGTCGCTATGAGTGGGATCCACGTCCATGGCAATGGTTGTGTTTTTGCATTTTGTGTGTAAGGCTGTTATGCATCAGAATAGACTCAATGGCAGTGGGTTATGTTTGTATGTTGTTGTTGTTGTTGTTATGTGCTGTCGAGTCAAACCTGACTGATATGCAAAATTTGAGTTGTAGTGAAAGAATGCCTTTTAAAAATGCCAGAAGTAGAAGATAAGATGCCTATTATCTCCTTGCACTCAACACAGACACACCCAGAAATGACTTTGAAATTAGCCATATGATATTATCCACATTACTTACATGTTATAGTCTGCTTGTTTCAGTGGAAAGTATATAAAAAAAAGAACATCTGTTCATGCATTAGGGATTTCTCATCTGAGTATATTAAATATGTGAGTGTCCTTTGTCTTATCTGTATTTGTTAATTAATTTGCATATATTCTTTGCAACTAAGCATTATTTTATGTATTTTTCAATGACTATTTCTTATGCATGGATGTCTATACCTTATTATATTCAAATTTTGGATTGTGTTGCATTGAATTAAGGTGTTTTGTTTTGTTTTTATGCTATTATATAAAAAACAAACCAAACTAAACTCACTGCCATTGAGTCAGATCCCACTTATAGTGACTCCTCCTTGGGTTTCTGAGACAGTATCACTATGGAAGTAGATTACCCAGTCTTCCTTCCAAGGAGTGGCTGGTAGATTTGAACCACCAGCCTCCTGGTTAGCAGTCAAATGCTTAGGCACTACACCACCAGAGCTATTATCAATAGCACTGCAATAAAGAGTGTCACAGCTTCATCTTTGCCATCCTCCTCCCATTTAAGCATGGATTTTTAGAAATTGAATATCTTGATCAAAGTTATTATAAAATTATAAGACATTTAATATATATTTTAAACTTCCTTGCAGAAATTATTACTATTCTATTTATAATAATCCATATTTCCTCATCATTTTTTTAAATATTTACCATTTCATAGATAAATATATCATTATTTATTCATATTTTAATTTCTAATAAAGTTGAGGGAGCTCTGGTGGTGTAGTGCCTAAGAATTTCAATGTATTGGTTTATATGTGTATTACTTTTTTATATTTGCCCATTGAATGAATTTTGCCTACTTTTCGATACCAAAACTCACTGTCGTAGAGTCAGTCCCAACTCATAATGACTCCTTCTTGGGTTTCTGAGGTGGTATCTCTACAGAAGTAGATTGTCCAATCTTCCTTCTGAGGAGTGGCTGGTGGGTTTGAACTGCCAGACTTCTCCTTAGCAGTCAAATGCCTTAGGCTCTAGGCCACAATATTTTATATTAATTTATAAATAGTTGTGTGTATATTTTATTGTCAGCCAAAATCCTTTCTCTTCCATTGTTTCTGATAATCCCTTTTTCCTGAGATGGATTATTCTAAGCTAGTGTTGAATGTTTTTTAAACATAAGAAGAGTTTTGTGTCACTTTTCATATGGCTAATTTAGAATTTTTTAATCATAATTTTATTGTTAAATCTTCTGTCTTTCTTTAACCTATTTTTCTCTGGCATAGGATTGGCATTTGTTTTATGCTTGTTCATTTATTTAAATGGTATCTTAATTTTGTTGAAAATATGTACACTATTTATACATATTTTTAATGTACAAATATGTACATCAAAAGATACACCATTGCAACAATTTCCACATGTACAATCCAGTGACATTTATTACATTCTTCAGGTTGGGTAACTATTCTCACTATCCTATTCCTAATAATTCCACCACCATTAAATTCACGGACCCCTAAGATGCTCATATAACCTTTGTTTTCTCTCTGAAGTGTTCAGAATTTGTTTTCTAATGGAGGAATGAGACATCCCTCTCTCATTCCTGATGTTTTCTTTCATGTGTAGGAACATCTATTACTCTAACACTACAGCCCCCACTTCACACCCTTGATCACTCCTCCTGGGAAGATGGAGTCACTTACAGCATTAGTGAATTTCCCTTCATTTTTGTTCTCTTTTTGAAAGTTAGCATATCATCAGAAAGAGTAGACTTCCAGTTGCTCTTTCCTATGCAGTCCTACCTCTACTGGGAGATGTCTAGCCCTTCCTGTGATTAAAATGCCAAGTTTGCCTACTATTGAGCTTTGTATTTACCAGTAATAAAGATATAATAAAAATATATTGGTCTCCTCTTGACAACTTGCTTATTTATATTCAGAACATGTATTATCTTATCTCTTCAAATGTGTAATACATGCTGTGTTAGATAAGGATTATGAAGAAGTTAACAAGATAAGTATGTCTGTGAACAAAAGTAACACTTAAGAATTAGTCTTTTGAATAAGTCAATCACAGAAAGACAAATATTGTATTAGTTCATTATTGTAAAAAGTCAACGAAAGATTTATATATGGAAGGAAATTTTCTTTGTTGGTTACCAGAGGTGGGAAGGGAGGGAAGGGAACACTGCAAAAATTGAAAATAATAATAATTGACTGATTAATTTAAAAAATTAGTCTTTTGATGGGTAGAGGGATTTTGACCTCAGTGGTATGAAATGCCTCTTATTTTGCAATATTTTTGAAGTTTATAGTTTATGCATAACTTTTAACTATTAAGATTTCAGCAGGTGGCTACAGGTCTTAACCTCTGACAGTGTAAGATTTTAACCTCAGTAGTTTAAATATACAGTAGTATCATTTGGAAGTGAGTGATAATTTTATGTGTACATTCATTTCTCCAAAACTAAGATGTTAGTCCTAAATCTTAAGATAAGGTTTATGCTTCAGCACAGGCTTTGTCCTCTGAAAATTGGGAGCTGAATGAGTTTCTCCAAAGCAATGCATTCCATGGTCTTCAGCAAGTTTCAGTTGAATAGGCAAAATCAGCCTTAACAATTGCCCAAGCCACTCAAGGCTCAGCTACATACTATACAGCTTAAACTTGAACTATGCAGAAGAAGCTTTTTGTCAAGCTGGCAGTAATTTGATTTTTGCTGTAATGGATTGAATGATGTTTCCCTAAAAATTAATGTTCACTTAGAATCTGTGAATTTGACCTTATTTGGTAATAGAGTCTTTATAGATATAATCAAGTTAAGAGGAGGTCATACTAGATTACAGCGGACCATAAACCTGCATGGTTGCTGTTCTTACATAAAAGTGAAATTAGGCACAGAATTCAGCTACAGAGAGGGAATGTCATGTGATGATGGAGGCACACATTAAAGAAGCCAAAGAATGCCAAATATGGCTGACAAACACCAGAAGCCAGGAAGAAGCAAGGAAGGGCTGTGCTAGAGCTTTCAGAGAAAATATAGCTTTGCAAACACTTTTGTTTTGGACTTAAAATCTCCAGTAATTTCAAGAATAAATTTTTATTTCTCTAAATCACTCAGTTTGTGATCATTTATTATGGCAGTGGCTAGGAAACTACTGAATTCCTGCATATAAAGCATCCATGAAAATAGCATGTGCATACCTATAAGATGCACTGCACATATAAGAGACTAATGAACAAGAAGTTTGTGTTTTTTTTTTTTTTTTAATATATTATGTGAATGTTGTTTAAATGAAAAATACCAGAAGCAGTACAAAAGAATGGTTAGGCTACTCTGTTATGATACTTTAAATTACCTTTAGCTGCAAGACAAGAGAATTTGAAAATGTTAACCTTGATTTCTTGTTGCTTGTCCTCTGGTTCTAAAATAAATTCCTAACAAGTGGATTGAATTGTCCCTGGGTTTAGCAAATACATAGGTTCTGGCCAGGAATATAGATTTCCACCATCTAAATTGGTTCTTTATGTTAAATTAGGTAATTAATTTCATTAATGGACCAATCAAATGGGTGTATTTACAATAAGAAGAATATGCCATCTTACATGGATGAGAAATAGCTCATCTGAATGTCTGTGAACTTAAAGATTAAAAATGTGGTTTAAATATCTCTATTTGAAATGCTCTGTTTCCAGGAATCAAGTCTGTTTAGAAAATCAAGTGATAAAGAATGCTCTGGTTGTATAATCTTAACAGGAGCTGTAGAAAAATACAAATGAAAACAAAATAAAGGTAAATAGGGTAACTAAACAAGAATAAGAGAAATTAAAGAGGAAAGATTAGAAGTTTATGTGATCATTTGAAAGCCAGAAGCCTGCATCCAAGAAGCTGCTGATAACTGACTCAAAAGGTAATATTAAGAGAACAAAAGAGTAGATAGTAAATTTTTTCCTATGAAAGCTTGGAAAGATACTAGAATTCCCTGTACCCTGCGAAAACATACTCAAGAAACATCAGAAGCAAGGCACAGAGAAGGGAAGCGATATTAGGGGCCAACTTGGAAAGGACCAGATAGATCAAATCCAGGCCTTGGTTAAACAGACTGATGGGAAGATATATTGTGGGTGAGATTAACAAAAGAAGAGAGCTAAAGACAGTTTAACTTTTTTTAGAACACTAAGATTTTTGCAGACCAGCACCTACTGATTTCATATTTCTAAGTAGGGAAGTTTCTGCAAGGCAAAATCAAGATAATTATGTTGTGAAAACTGATGTATTGGCAAAAGCAAAAGCAAGTAAATGGAAAAGGCACTAATTCTAATAAACACTGCTGTGAAATAGAATGAAGAGAGCCAACTTGAGATGGAAGTTAAAATGCTAGAAATTCAACTGAGCATTACTTGAAAAAAAAATAACAACTAAAGGACAGAAAACGCTAAAGGCATGTTTCACTACTATCCCCAAAAGAGCAGAAGGAAATGTTACACAAAGTTGGGAACATGAAATATCCCAGGAAATTTATTATCTTACATAGCACATGGTCTTTACTTGGGCTATAAGGGTGCATACTCAGAACCATCAACCACAGCTTCAATTCAAGAACCTGCTGAGAGTGATTCCTCAACAGAAATAAATATGTGAGTGAGACATTCCCGGTGAAATTGCCTAGATGTATTAGGCTGGTTTCAAACACCTAGGCAACTGCATCACAACAGATAGTAGAAACCTTAAACAAGACACAATCTTGAAAGTGTCCATTCTGAGGTTGCTTAGTACAGAATTATGGTGTTTCAAGAGAGTGGTGGGGTTGGGGGAGAGGAGATAAGGAAGACTCAGTGATAAATTATGAGAGGTGAATATGTTGAATAGGAAAAATAAAAATAAAATAAAAGCATTTGAGTAAGACCTGCTGTCTGACTGCCATTGTTATCTGGTAAGCATTTTTCCTCTACTTTTTTTTTTCTTCCCTCTGCATATGTCTTGTTCCCTGCAGACTTAATGGAAATCTGTGATCAGGTTATATATCCCTTAGCATTCATAGCAGTGGACACTCAGTACATCCTATAGAATAGATTTTCAGTAAACAAATGCAAGATATGAGGAAGAAAATAATAATGTTGGAGGAACTCTGGATTCTTATTTATTTTCTATCATAATGAGTTTAAAAAATATACCTAGATCTCAGTTTTTCCTGCCAAAAGACACGAACACTAATAATAATAAGATAATTACAGCTGTACTAATGCTTTTACATTTCTTTGAGAAAATGAAACTCAGGTATGAACAGGATAGTATTTTTAAATTCACATGAATATTAAAGAGAGTAGTGAGGAAAAATGAACAAAAACAATATTCTTTTATTGAAAGCATTAATTTCTCCAATCTATAAATACCCACAGTCAAGATTTATCTCCTCACCAAAGTTGTTCTCAATGCTTTCTTTACATCCTTGTTCCTTAGACTATATATTAAAGGGTTCAACAATGGGATTATTGTAGTATAAAACACTGAGGACACCTTCTCCTGTTCCAGGGAGTTGCTTGAAGGTGGCTTGAAATACATGAATGTGATAGACCCAAAGAAGATCCCCACAGCCATGAGATGAGAGCTGCAAGTGCCAAAAGCTTTTGACCGTCCCTCTGAGGACTGGATGTGAAGGATACTGTAGAAGATAAAAGCATAGGAGATGAGGACAGCTAGAGTGGGCACTAAGGTGTTAAACCCTGCAATGATGAAAAGCAGAAGCTCGTTGAGGTGTGTGTTGGAGCAGGAGAGATTGAGGAGGGAAAGAACATCACGGAAGTAATGGTTGATGATGTGGGATTTGCAGAAGGACAGTTTCATCATGGCACTTGTATGAGTCAAGGCTGAAAGAAACCCCAGGATGAAAGCAGATAACACCAGTAATGAGCAGATGTGAGAGGACATGATCACATTATAGAGCAGAGGGCTACAGACAGCAACATAGCGATCATATGCCATCACAGTCAGGAGGTAACCCTCAGCCACCACAAAGACCACAAAGAAAAAGAGCTGCACCATGCACTCAGAATAAAGGATCATATTCTTCTTCCCTAGGAAGTTGATCAGCATTTTGGGGGTAATAACAGAGAAATAGCAAAGATCTATGAAGGACAAGTTACTGAGGAAATGATACATAGGGGTGTGTTGCAGAGGGCTGATAGCAATCAGGACAATCAAGCCCAAGTTCCCCACAACAGTCATCACATAGATGCCCAGGAACAGGAGGAAGAGAGGCAGCTGGAGCTCTGGCTGCTGTGTTAATCCCACTAAGACAAACTTGATTGTAGTGAAAAAGTTTCCCACAGACATTCTTCTTTGGGGAGTTCTGTGGAAATGGAAAATAAAAAATTACATTAAATTGTATCTTAACTATCCTAAACAATGCCAAGCCTATGCAAGGGAGGTTGACAGGAATAGAAAGACTGAATCATAAGTTCTCCTTGATTCATCCTCTTTGGTTGGGATACCCTACCATATCTCCTTACGCATCCTGAGCCTCCAAATTGCCCGGAGTTTTAATTTAAAAAAAAAAAAAAAATTTACCTGACTTGCTTGAAAACTCTAATTACTTGAGTTTAGCAGAAAACCCAAAGCCTCCTTTTATGGAGAAAATTACTAGCAGGTATTTGTAGGCAGTTAAATTGAAGACAAAATCATTGCCTAATTCTAATCAGTCTTTCACCTTTTCTGATTTTCTCACACTTCAGGTCTGGTAGACACTCCTGCATCAACTGGAGAGAAAGAAGCCTGAGTATTGACAATGTCACTTTTACTCATAATTATAGTGATGGTGGAAATAATGTTGTGTGTGAGGGATCTGATTATCTATCACTTTATGAATGAACAATGTTCCTAACAACCCAGTGTAGCAGTATTCTAGAAGAAGAAATGCTCATGTAATACCTCCTGGCCCTCCACTACCACAAGGATGGGACAGGCAGAAAGCTTTGCCATTGAACTTACTGATGAAAGATAGTGTCTTGTAACCTAAATGTGTAACAGTTCACAATGAGAGTCTTCTCAGACATCAATCATCTTTGATTGGCTCTAACCCTGCCAGTGGACAGTTACTCTATTATTTATGCAAATCCAAACCCTACTGAGTGGCTCCTACTGTGGTAAAGAAAGGAGATTCTGAGGATATCTGTGGAGAGTGTTGCTGACTGGAGTAGATCTTGAACTTTCCAAAGCTTGGTATGGCTAGTGCACTGGCCTCAGTTTCTGAAGAAATATTTTCTGTATATTTTCCAGAAGAAACACTGTAATCTAGCTAGTATACCCTTTTGAAACACAAATTGTCTCCCAGGTGGAGTCATTTTTTATAGATGTGTATATTAACAATATTCCATTCCATTTTCTTATTTCAAAATATTCAACGGTTACACATCCGCCCTTCATGAAAAAAAAATCAAAATTTCTTAGCTCACATTTAAGATCTATAATAATGAAGCTCGAGCATGACTTTTCAGTTTCTTTATTCCAGTACTATACAATCAACCAAGCATGCCACATTCCAGTTATATAGGCACAGACTGTACATTACAAATACACTGAAATGTATATCACATATACTCCAGAAAGTTTTCAGGCATCTACATCTCTTAAATGTTTCTCTCTCAGCCTCTCTGTGTACCTCATTTGCATTATTTTTACTCATCTTTCTTGACTGAAATTAAGCATTACCTCTTTGAAGTCCCTGGCACAAGTGTCCCTTTAACATTTTGTATATACCCTTGTTTTAACATTCAGTGCATTATACAATGACTCCCACCCCACCCCCCCACAAACTCTGCATTGGGCATGAAATTCTTTAAGGGAAGGTACCATATCTACTCTGTTTTGTGCACCTAATGCTTGAATCAGGAGCTCTGGTGGCATAGTGCCTAAGGCACTTGACTGCTAACCAGAAGGCTGGCGGTTCAAACCCACCAGCCACTCCTCAAAAGGAAGCTTGGGCAATCTACTTCTGTAGTGATATCACCTCGGAAACCCAAGGAGGGGTCACTGTAAGTCAGGTCCAACTCGAAGGCAGGTAACAACAACAACAATGCTTGAATCATAGTGAGAATTCATAAATATTTTCAGGAGAAAAATACTCTCTCCATGATCATTTCTCGAAGATGATTGTGTTGTTAGAAGGAGTACAAAACATCAGCCAATCACATTTTTTATTTTTTTCAAGCTTCAACTCTCCATCATCTTTCAATTGTGTTAATATCTAATGAAATTGGTGATTTTTCTCTTATTTTAAGTGTTATATTTATTAAATTATTACATCCCCAAAGTCACTGTTGTCGAGTTGGATCTGACTCAGAGTGACCCCTCCTTGGGTTTCTGAGGCAGTATCACTGTGGAAGTAGATTGTCCAACCTTTCTTCTGGTTAGCAGTCAAATGCCTTATATTAAATACAAATTTGTAACTACCCGTAAGTGAATAAATCTGAACTAGTTTGCTATTTTTATTTTAGTACTGACTTTTTCCCACTTTCTTTATTTCATGTCTTCCTCCTATTTGCAGAACTTTTAATTAACTTATCCTCAGATTAGTTTCAATATACCTATATAATTTTATGTGTATGTATACACACACACACATGAATTATTTTGTTACTCACTTAGAGGCTAAGATACATTATTACACACACATTACTTTGCATCTTACTATCTGATCCAAAAAATACTTTCAAAATCTTTGCATTTTCCCATCTGATCCAAAGATACTTTAAAAAATTTCCTCCAAAACAAAATGTGTAGCTTGAGTTTATTGTAAATAATGACATATTATTCAGTGATGTAGACATACCATGAAGAAAAGGTATTTATGGGTCAAGGAGCTCTGATTTTTTTCTTCGTATAAATGGCAGTAGATTTCCAAAAAATTTCCAAAAAGCTATGATAATATTTTGTGTAATAGTATGTGAATACTTTCTCTTTTTTTTATGAGTACCTTTTATCTTGCACTCTTTCTAGTAAGGGTAAGCAGTTCAAGCACACCAGCCACTCAGTGGAAGGAAAACCAGGCAATCTACTTCTGTAAAGATTTACAGTCTCGGAAACCCAATGGGGGTTGGTAGGAGTCGGAAACCACTCCATAACAGTGTGGTTTTTTGTTGTTGTTGTTGTTACTAGTAATAGGTTTGATTATTATTTTGGTCAGTGTGATGGATGTTACATGGTAAATAATTGTTACTTTGCCTTTTTTTTTGGGGGGGGGTCTTCTAGAGAATTTAAGTATATTTCCATACAGTTTTAGCAGTTGATAATTTTTCTATTGGGGTGGTTTATCCCTTTCTTGTCAATCTGTAGATATTCCTTGTTTATTATAGAAATTAACTTACTGTCCTTTGCATTTTTATCTTTTCTTAAATTTATTGTTTATGTATTATTTTACTTATATCATTGTTAAGTAGATTTTTAAAATTTTTAAATAGCTGAGTATATTTAGTTGTTCTATTTGTTTGGTTTGGTTTGCTTTATTCTGCTTATAGCATCTAGATTTCCAGTCTTAATTAAGGAGTCCCTACATGAAAGTATTTCTTCTTCATTCTAGCCCTTTTCCCTTGTTTTGTATAGTGAAAATATTTTAAGCTTCTAAGATATAATGGGAAGATTTGGTAATGACTAGGTTTTTAAATATGTAAATCTCTAAATTTGGAATATTTTAGAAGATTTGGAAATATTAAGTTTTTTGGGGGGTCAGGTGTTGTATTAAAGGCTCTTTATCCTATTTGGGTTAGGAGTTCCTTTGGCAAGTGCTTCTGAGGGCAAAATCAAAGAATACATGGCTATGAAATCTGAATGGACTTTTGGTTTATCTCCTACTGGCCAGAGAACATCCTTTCTCTGTACTTGAGTCCAACTGAGAAGATAAAAGAGAAGGAAGGAATTTATGTTTAATACTCTGTCCAAAAGTGAATACTCTTCCCTGGGCTTGTATCTTTCCTGATATCTTTATCTCTTAGACACTTGTGTGTTCAGGTTAACAGAGAAGACAATGGACATAAATAACACATATATAAGAATAACTTTTGGGACACAGCAGTTTTAGAATCTTACAGAAACTCCAGTGAGCCACTGTGCACCACAGCTGATGAACTTAGACTGGGAATCTGCTTCAAGGTATAGAATATGACCCCAATTGAATATAAGTGGGAAAAGTTAATAGAAGAGGAAAAGAGAGGCCATAATGATGCAAAGATATGGGAAATTAAAAAAAAAAGAAAAAGAAAAGCAAGGGCAAATGATCCTCAATAAAACCAAAAAGTTGCATGTGATTAGTAATGTAGCAAATTTCCATTCTGTTATTCTATTAAATATAATATAATTACCATAAAGTAAACTAGAAACTTACCCTGATCTTGCAAAAACTAAAGCTCTTAGTAATTGCTTTCTTCGCTCACATCACAGATCTCTTTTATAGACAACAAAGGACAAAGTACCTCCTACTGCCTGATACACATGTCTATAAGTCAATGTTAAATTATTTTGTTGGCTAAAAGTAAAACAGAAAAATTCATCTGACATGACAAACTGGAACTTAAAAGTAAGAGACTGATGTGACATGGGACTTTGAGGTTTAGTAAGCTTAGGGACTTCATTAGAAATAAAAACACACAAACACACTCACAACAGGTCCCCCAAGATGTATTGTGCCATGAGTTTTACTGGAGAACTCAAACACTTAATAATTCTCTACAAAAATAATCATCTTGTTCTGGGTCCCTGATTGATATTTGTCCCAAGGGTAGTGAAGGTGCTGAAAAAAGTTTGCTATTTTATATTTTCATATTCCCAGTGAGGACTCTGGAACAAAGAGGAATTAGATTAATAATTCTCAAAAGCCAGTTTGCAGGTAGTTGCTAATTTTTTATTAAGATCTCCTCAGTTAGTAGAAAAACAGCAGAAAATAGACCATATATTTTTTTCCTAAAGGTGAATATATTCAATTTAAAGATGGTCCTTGTTTTAAGGTTATAATTTCTACATATTTTAAATGCTTTGGAGCTTCAAAATACCATTTTATTTTATGATATTGTGCTGAAAGTAGGTAATAGTCTGATTTTTTCTTAACTTCTTATTTGTCAGCTAATTTTCTTGCTTGTTGTATTTGAATGTCTTTTCTAGGCAGAATGAAAAATCGGTAACATAATGGTGGTCCATCAGTAAAATTTTATGTCCCAGGATATCCAAACCCTGAGAACTGCAGAGTCACTTGTAGGATATCCTGTTTTCCTTTCCTTTCCAAGCGCTCAAAGCTTTTGACAGGTCAGAAATCTCCTGGAACTTGAAACAAATATTCCATGAACTCTGTTGTCATTGTGGTTATTAATTTTATGTTTTAACTTGGCTAGGCTATGGCAAAACACTAGTCTAGTTGCTTGTTGCTGTGTCATGCATAGAGCAAATGTATGACATAGCACTCAGAATGACTGACAGCTGTGGGTATATGTGTTTCATTCCTAGCAGTTATGACTGCCTAGAATTTGGGACACAGCCCATCTGCATGTGCAATTTGGATAGACATAGCATTACAAAGAGAATTTTTGTTCTTTATAGCTACCTACTTGTGGTAGTTCTATTACAGCAGCCCTAGGTAACTAAGACTCCAATGAGCCAAACTTCAATTGACACAATTCAGTAATCTTTTTGTATTATGCTTCTTTCTATACTGTTTCTTGTGATGGCAGTTTATGTCATTTAATAGCTTGAGTGTTCCTAGTAAAGTTTTCACCATCACAGCTGACAAAAGTGCTTGCCATTCCAGGAAAATCAGTGACTATATTCTCCTGATATAGGGCCATTGTCAATGGGGATATTAGCTTGTAATGGCTACTTCGGTTCTCTTGTGGTAGGCCTGCTACAAAACCACATTTCCCTTAGTAAACTCCCTTCTTTAATGAAGTTGATTTGTAAAGCATCCAAGAATTTCTAGTAAAGTTTACTAGTAAATAGTATGTAGGACAATTCAATCAGAACTTGGGACCTATGTTTTAGGTCCATATGTGCCCCTGGTCTAATCTGTCAATTAGTCCAACTGTGGGGGCTTGCACATTGCTGTGATGCTGGAAGCTGTGCTCCCATAATTTTAAAAATCATGTGAGTCACCGCTGGAAAGCAGGCTTCAGTGGACCTTCCAGACTAGGACAGACTAGGAAGAAAGGCTTAGTAATCTACTTCCAAAAATTAGCCAGTGACAGTTCTATGAGTCTGAGATTTGGGCTTGTTTATTTTGCACATATCATCAGGTGGGACCAATTGCTGGAGAAGGAATCAAGTTTGGAAAAGTAGAGACCAGTGAAGGCAAATGAAGCTCTCAATGAGATGAATTGATACAATGACCACAATGGACTGGACTATAACAATGGGCTTTAAGATAGTGCACAATCGGGGAAGCGTTTGTTCTGTTATACATGAAGTTGTCGTAAGTCGGAGCCAGATGAGTACTCAATAAAGTCAGAAAAAAATGTGATGAGGTGAGAATAGAAGAATGATGTCATAGGATTAAGGAGAAATAACACTTTTTTGAAAGTGTGCTAGGACCATGGTAATGTTTCACATACTCAATAAATAAATAAATAAAATCAACCAACATTTGGAATGACTCAAAATGAATTACATACAGATAACAAATGACTTAACTCTGTGACAAAGAAATGACATAACCACACTGAAGAATGTGTGGAAGAAAAGAAAGAAGTATAGATTAAAATAAAAAATAACAATACACAAATATTGTGTTCTAAATGGCTTTATTTTTTCTTTCTTTTTCTCCAGGGGTATTGGTTAGCAATCCTGAAACTATTTTATGAGTATACTCAGATAGAAGAAATAAGTAAATGTATTTCAAATAATGATAACCAAATTTCTCACTCAAGAAAAAATACAAAAGAAAGGATGAAGGTAGGGAAAACCCAATGGGTTTTTTTTTGTAGGAATAAAAGGTAGTAGTAACTCATGATTTTCAGTATATATACACACAAACTGAAAAGAAGATTGCAGATATCCTAACAACAATACAAAATGCTGACTAATCTAAAGGCCAGTCCATCGTGAATACATAGATACAAAATCCATAATAGATATTAATAGGTTTAATCAACACACACACACACACACACACACATAATCTATCTATATTTAACCTAGATAGATAGATAGAGAGAGAGATAAAGAGAGAGAGAAAAAAAAAAAAGAGTTGTAAAGGCACTCTGGTGGTTTAGTGAATAAGGATTTGGCTGTTAACTGGAAGGTCAGTGGTTCATAACCCACCAGCTTCTCTCTGGAAATAACATGGAGCAATCTACTTCCATAAATATTTACAGGCTCAGAAACCCAATGGGGCTCGCTATGCATCAGAATTGACTCAATGGCAGTAAATTTATTTATTTTTTTTTATATTTAGTTGTTGTGGTTTGGTGCTGTTGACTTGGTTCCAACTCATAGCAACCCTATGGACAATAGAACGAAACATCACCCAGGCTTGCATTATCATCACAGTCATTTCTATGTTTGGGCCCATTGTGGCAGTCACTATGTCAACAAATCTGGTTGAGGGTTTTCCTCTTTTTTGCTTACTTTCTATTTTATCCAGCATATCTTTCTCCAAAGACTTGTCTCTCCTGCCAGCATGACTAAAGTATGAGAGACAGTCTTGCCATATTCATTTCTAAGGAGCATTCTAGGTGTGCTTCCAAGACATATTTGTTCATTCTTCTGATAGTCCATGGTATATTCAATATTCTTTGACAAACTCCTAATTCAAATACATCCATATTTTTTCAGTCTTCCTTATTCATTGTTCAATTTTAAAATGCATATGACATTATAGAAAATAACATTGACTGAGGTACACCTTAACATGTAATATCTTTGCTCTTCAACACTTCAAAGAAGTCTTTTGCAGCAGAGTTGGCCAATTAAATATGTTAATTGATTTATTGACTGCTACTTCCAAAGGTGTTGATTATGGCTCCAAGTAAAATTATGTCCTTGTCAACTTCAGTCTTTTTTATGTTTATCATGATGTTGTTTCTTGCTCCAGTTGTGAAGATTTTTGTTTTCTTTATGTTGAGACATAATCCATACTAAAGTTTGTAGTCTCTGTCTTCATCATTAAAGACATTAAGTCTTCACTTTGTTCAAGTAAAATTGCATCATCTCCATATCACAGATTCTTAATAAATCTTCCTCCAATCCTGATGCCATGTTCTTCTTCACATAGTCCAGTTTCTCTGATTATTTCCTCAGCATACAGACTGTCTCACACCTTTCCTTATTTTAAACCATGCACTATTCCCTTGTTCTGTTTGACCAACTACCTCTTGATCATCTATATGCAGGTTCCTCATGAGCACCATTAAGTATTCTGGGATTCCCATTCTTTTTTTTTTTTTTTTT
>NW_006921912.1:3752804-3785855 GCF_000298275.1 Orycteropus afer afer | reverse complement strand
CCTACCCGGGATTCCCATTCTATATTTCATCATGACCATGTAGGATTTTTATCAGAAATACAAAGTTAACATTCTAAAATAAACTACTATAAATCTCCATATTAAAGAAGGAAAAAAGTATGATCATTCAATAGATTCTATAAAAACATTTGACAAAATTCACTGCCCAGTCATAAGGAGAATTCTGAGTAGATTAGGAACCTCCTCACACAATAAAATCACTCAAAGTGACAAAGGACATAGTACTTAATAGTAAAAACCAGAGTCATTTGCTCAAGAGCAAGACTGCAGTAGGTACATGCAATAACATTGATGAAACTCAAAATAATTATGTTGAATTTAAGATTCTGGGCAAAAAGAATATATTCTGCATGAATTCACTTATGTGCAATTCTAGAAAATATAAACTAATCCTTAATGAGAGAAAACAGATTAGTCATTGATTCAGGTTGAGGCTAGAAATAGGGATATATTACAAAAAAGCACAATGAAATATTGGGGATGGTGGAGATATTATTGTGAATGTGGTGTTAACTCAGGGATACATTGAGATGTCAAACTAAATAAATTGAAAAATTCAAATATGTTCATTTTATTGTATTTTAACTATATATCAAAATAGTTGTTAAAAAAAAAAAACTATAGAAGACAAAATTTGAGGAAGCACATGTGGATTGGATTCTTTATGAATTCCTTGGATAAAAGCCTTTAGAAATATCAACACATGCAATGTTCATTCAGTGATGTGTTGAAGATGAGTCTTTAGCTGGGATAAAAAGTGAAATATTCTCTAGGGTGTTGTTGGGTGCCACTAAGTCCATTTTTTACTCATAGCAACCACATGTGACAGAGTAGAACTCTCCAAAGGGTTTTCTAGGCTGTATTATTTTTATTGGAGCTGACCACCAGGTCTTTCTGCCATGGAGCCACTGAATGGGTTTGAAGCACTAGACTTTTGGTTAGCAACCTAGTGCTTAATGTTATGCCACCATTAGGTATTTGAGTGGTACCTCTTGTAGATGAAGTTAGACTAGATTAAAAACTAGGCAAATATTAAAGCAGGTCTAATTAGGGTATAGTCATAAATAGAACATGTAGTAAACATGAAACTTTTGGATTAACCTAATTAATGTTTCTTCCTTTTTTATTGTAAAAGTTTGTAGGCCACCTATTTAGCTGTACATTTCACTGACTGCAGAAGCATCCAAAAAGAACTGGCAGACAATGTAAGAAATAGTTTCATGAAAAGTAGGACAGGGAGTTCCAATAAGATGGTGGAATAGGCAGACAAACTACACAGACTCTCTTCAACAAAGAAAAGGGAAAAAAATTACCACAGATACAGAAGATAATCCTGGAGTCCTGAGCTTGGAAAGGAAGTATACAGAAGTGGGCTAAACTCCAACCAATACAAGAACATGCATGAAAACACCAGAATAGGAGACATACAAAGTCGTGGTCTGTCAGCAATTCTGATGGCACAGACAGCTTGAATATTGCCAAGTGGGGTTGGGACCTAAGAATTAACCTAAAAATTGGCCCTGATAGCCAGGGGCTGTATGGAGGATTGTACTGGTGGCTGGTGAATAAAAGGGGAAATAACAAAGAGGGAGACGGACTAAGTTGTGGACTTTTGGCTGTACTAAGTGTGCAGCCATTTTGAATGTTTACAAGCCATTCAACCATTTTGGATGTTGAAAATGACAGCATTCTCTCAAATTCCAGGGACTTAAGAATAGGCTCCACTTGCTTGGGACTGCAAGGATATACCAGACACAAAGGACTGGAAAGATTCAATATTCTCCTTGCTACTCTTATACCCCACACCCACCTTCTGCGCAGGCAGGAATTCCATCTCAGTCAGTGTGCTGTGATGTAGCCTGGGTGCCCTGCCCAGCCCTGCCCAGATTTTCTTTTCTTTTTTATTATTTTATTAAGTTGTGCCAGTTTTAAAACCATGTTTTTTCTTCTTTTTTGGGGGAGTGGAGGTTCTTTTTATTATTATTCTTTATTCTTCCCTTCTTAGGCTTTTCAGCTTCTTCTTTCTTCCCTGTTCCTGACTCCATTTTTTTTCTATCTTGTGGTTCTCCCCATTCTGTGTTTTTCTTTTTTCAATTTTCCCATTTTATTTTCATTATTATGCTATTCTTTCCCCCCCCCCCCAGATATTGTATTTTTCTTTCTTTTCTTTATCTTTTTCATGCATATTTTTCTTGGGTTTTTAAAGTGTTTCTTTAAATATAATTTTCTCTCATTTATTGCCTCCCCCCCTTTTCTCTTTTTGATTGTTTCTGTGTGTTTATGCAGTAAGTTTTTTGTCCACTTACTTTTACTTTTTTGATGGTTTTTCAATTGTTGTTTTTGTGTAACTCAGTGGGAGACAGCAACTGTGCCCATAAAGTGCAACCACACACACAACTCATGAAGCTCTACTTACTAAGTGAGAGACACCACTTCCTTCTCCACAGACCGACCAACAATACACGACCTCCAAGAAGAGCCTAACTCGCCCTTAACTGCTCTTTACAAACAGTTAACAGAGATCTGTGTAGTCACTCTCATTCTCTATCACACCCACCAGGAGATAGGTGGTGAATGCATAAGTGCTACCAACTAGCTAACAGAAGAGCACCGTACCCTGCTTACTTAGATACATCCAACAAAGAAAATGAAAATCTTGGGCAAATCACTGCAACATACAATCACCAATTAAATATAAATACAACAAAGTCACAAGGTCTCAGACACAACAGACCATCACTCTCCACACAAAGAAGCAAGATAAAGTGGAAGAAACAGGAGAGCAGGATACAGACCCAGAACACGTCCTTGAGGAAGATGAAGCATTCAAACTTCCCGATAAGGAATTCAAAATAATTATACTTACATAACTTCAATGGACTTAGAGACATCAAGGAAAACACTGACAAAATTAAGGAAAACATAAAGAAAACCCTAGAACAATTTCAGAAGAAAATACAAGATCAAAATGACAAAATAAATTCAAACTTAGAAATTATTCTAAATCTACAGATAGAAATCTAGAAAATTAATACTGAATTTCCAGAAATAGATAATACATTGAAAGAGCAAAGGAGAAGAATCAAATTAATGGAAGACAGAATTAATGAGATTAAAGACAAATACCTGAATACTTCTTTGGAAAGGCATCAGTCAGAAAAAAGATCAAAATAAAATGAAGAAAGCCTAAGATTCATGTGTGATACCATCAAAAGGAATCATCTAAGTGTAATTGGACTTTCAGAACAGGAAGAGACAAAGAAAACTACTGAGAAAATTTTCCAAGATTTGTTGGAAAAGAACTTCCCTGATATGAATATATCCATTCACAAAATACATTGAACCCTAAACAGGACAGACCCCAAAGAGAATCACCAAGACATATTATTATCAAACTCAACAAAATCAAAGACAAAGAAAGAATCCTGAAAGCAGCACAGGAAAAATGAAAAGTTATCTGCAAAGGGCAACCAACAAGACTAAGTCCTGATTTTTCAGCAGTCACCACGCAGGTGAGAGGCTATAGGATGGTATATATAAAAGCATGATAGAGAAAAATTCCAACCAAAAATGTCCATGGACCCAGCAAAATTATCCCTCATATATGATGATGATATTAGGAGATTTACAAATAAGCAGAAATTTATTAAAACCACACTAACCTTACAACAGATATTAAAGGGAGTCTTTTTTTGTTAGTTTGTTTGTTTTTTTTTTTTTTTTTTTTTTTTTTTTTTTAATTGTGATTTGGGTGAAGATTTACAGAGCAAATTCACTTTCCATACAGCAGTTCACATATACTTTGTCTCATATCATTGACCACAGTTTACCACAATGCAACAGCTCCCCTCCCACTTCCTCCCCATAGTTACCTCTTCCCAGTGTTCATCCCTCCATACACTCCTGCCCCCTGAGCTGTCTTCCTGTGCATAAGCAGCCTTTCTTTCTCTCATGATTGTTCTCTCCAAGGAGTGTGTCTACTTGAGGTAAATGTTCAACTCATATGCCTGTCTTTTGTTTGGTTGGAAACCAAGGTGTGGGTTCAATTCCAGACCTGAAGGGAAGCTAGGGGCCATAGCCTCAGTGGTTCCACCAGGCTCTATTGAACCAGCAAACCTGGTCCTTAAAGGGAGTCTTTTTAAACAGAGAACCAATAGTAGCAAACAACAACCAACCATTAATATGTAACATGCCAAAACCCAGAAACCAACACAGCTATGGAAATATCCAAAGTAAAATAAGCTTACAAGATTGTAAACATGGAACCAGAGACCTCAATTGGCAAACAAGGACAACTACAAATGAAAAAGAGGAAATAAAAATAGTGTAGTTACAGAACTTTTAAACAGTGAGTAAGTCAAGAGAGTTGCAAGATAGAATGGATTGTACTAAACTAGAAAAGAAAATTATAATCATAAAGTAACCTCAAAGAAAAAATGATAATCCTTCATATCAAACACAAATATTTAGCAAATACTAAAAGAAGACGAACACAAATATTTAGCAAATTCCAAAACAGCAGCAACAAAGGAAATGATAATACAATTCAGAAAAAAAATTAGTTCAGCACAGAAAATTACATGAAACAAAGAAACCAGGAACACCATGAAAAAGTGCATAACAAAATGACAGCAACCAATTCATAATTGTCAATAATTACACTGAATGCCAATGGATTAAATGCACCACTCAAGAGATGGAGAGTTGCAGTCTGGATAAGAAAACAACCCATCAATATGCTATCTACAAGAGACACATCTTAGAGACAAAGACAAAACTGGACTAAAAATCAAAGGTTGGAAAAAATATATATCAAGCAAATGGCCATGAAAAAAGGGCAGGATTGGTGATATTAATTTTGTATCAAATTGAATTTAAGACAAAAAGCACCATAAAAAACAAAGTACATTATGTAATAATTAAAGAATCAATTGGACAAGAAGATATAACCATAATAAATATCTATGGGCCCAACGAAAAAGCCCCAAAATACATAAATAAGACTTTAACAGAATTGAAAAGACAAATAGATGACTCTACAGTCATACTAGGAGACTTAAATACACCACTTTCAGTAAAAGACAGAGCAACTGGAAAGGAACTCAACAAAGACACAGAAGAACTAAACAATACAATCCAACAACTTGAAGTTATAGACATCTATAGAGCACTTCACCCAACAAAGGCACAATATACATTCTTTTCCAGTGGACATGGAATATTCTCATGATAGACCACATGCTAGGCATAAAACAGGCCTTAAAACTCAAACCAAACCCACTGCTGTCGAGTCAATTTCAACTCATGATGAACCCTTTTTGGGTTTCCAAGGCAGTATCACTATGGAAGTAGATTGCCCAATCTTCCTTCTGAGAGGTGGCTGGTGGGTTTGAACTGTCAGCCTTCTGGTTAGCAGTCAAATGCCTTAGGCACTACACCACCAGAGAATAAATTTAAAAACATTGAAATACTGCAAAGCATCTTTGCAGATCATAATGCTATCAAATTAGAAATCAACAATAAGAAGATCAACAGAAAAAGAGCAAACACATGGAAACAGAGCAACACCCTCCTTAAGAAAGACTGAGTAAGAGAAGAAATAAAAAATGAAATTAAAAAATTCCTTGAATCAAATGAGAATGAAAACACAACATAAAAAAATCTTTGGGACACAGCAAAAGCAGTGATCACAGGTCAATTTATAGCAATAAATGCACACATCAAAAAAGTCAAAAGAGCCAAAATCATCACTTATTACTAATATCTCCAACAATTAGAAAAAGAACAGTAAGCAAAGCATACATTCACCAGAAGAAAGGAAATAATCAGGATTCAAGGAGATATCAATGAAACAGAAAATAGAAAGACAACAGAAAAAATCAATAAGACTAAAAGTTAGTTTTTTGAAAAGATTAGTAAAATTGGCAAACCACTGGCAATTATAACAAAGGAAAAGAGGGAGAGAACACAAATAACATGAATAAGAAATTAAATGGGAAACATCACAATGGAACCAACTGAAAGAAAAATAGTAATAATAATACTATCAGGATACTATGAAGAACTGTAATCCAACAAATATGAAAATCTAGAAGTAATGGACATATTTCTAAACCACATCACTTACTTAAACAAACACAGACTGAGGTGTAAAAGTTGAATAGGTCTATAACCAAAAAAGAAATTAAATGGGTCATAAAAAAAATTACCAACAAAACTAAGTCCTGGCACAGACTATTCCGCTGAAGAATTCTAACAAACATTCAGTAAAGAAATGACACCAATCCTACTCAAACTATTCCAAAACATAGAAAAGGATGGAATCCTCCCTAACCAGGCAAAGACATCACTCAAAAGGAAAACTACAGACCAACATCCTTCATGAATATGGATGCAAAAATCTTTAACAAAATCCTAGCCAATAGATTCCAACAACATATCAAGAAAATCATTCATTATGACTAAGTGTGGTTCATATCAGGTATGCAAGGATGGTTCAACATTAGAAAAACAATCAACATCATCCACGACATAAATAAAACAAAGAAAAAGAACCATATGACCAGATCAATTGATGCAGAAAAGACATTTGATAAAATCCAACATCCATTCCTGATCAAAACTCTCAGCAAAGTAGGAATAGAAGAGACATTCCTTAACATAATAAAGGAAATCTATGCAAACCAACAGTCAACATTATACTCAATGGAGAGAGACTGAAACCATTCCTCTTGCAAACAGGAACCAGACAAGGATGCCCTCTATTACCACTTCCACCAACATTGTATTGGAAGTCTTAGCCAGGGCAGTAAGGCAAGAAAGAGAAATCAAAGTCATAAAAATTGGTAAGAAAGGAGTCAAAGTATCCCTATTTGCTGATGACATGATCCTATACCTAGAAAACCCAAGAGATTCAGTTAAAAAAGTACTGGAACTAATTGAGAGATTTAGCATAGTGGCAGGATACAAATCAACATACAAAATTCAGTTGGATTCCTCTACACCAGCAGAGATTGCTGGAAAAGAAACAAGGAAATCAATGCTATTTACAATAGCTACTAAAATAAAATGCTTGGAAATACACCTTACCAGGGAAACAAAAGACCTGCACAAAGAAAACTACAAAAGACTACTTCAAGAAACCATAAGAGATCTTATGTAAATGGAAGAACATACCATGCTTATGGATAGGAAGATTGAATATTGTGAAAATGTTAATTCTACCCATAGCAATCTCAATCCAGATCCCATCAACATTCTTTAAGGGTATGGAAGAAGCAATCACTAACTTTATATGGAAAGGAAAGAGACCTTGGATAAACAAACCACTGTTGAAGAACAACAAAGTAGGAGGTCTCACATTCCCAGATCTCAAAACCTACTAGACAGATGCAGTAGTTAAAACTGCCTAGTATTGGTACAACAACAGTCACATAGACCAGTGGAATAGAATTGAGAACCCAGAAATAGAGCGGTCAACCTATGGTCAGCTGATCTTTGACAAAGGGTGAAAATCCATTAAATGAGAAATTGTCTGTTTAACAAATGTTGCTGGCAAAACTGCATATCTATTTGGAGAAAAATGAAACAAGATCTATAACTCACACCATACACAAAAACTAACTCTGGATGGATCAAAAACTTAAATGTGAAGCCTGAAAATATAGTGTTCCTCAAGGAAAAACTAGGGACAAATTTAGGGGCCCTAATAGCATAGTGGCTAAGGCACTTGACTGCTAACCAGAAGGCTGGCGATTCAAATCCACCAGCCACTGCTCGGAAAGAAGATGGGGCAATTTACTTCTGTAGTGATACTGCCTCAGAAACCCAAGGAGGGGTCATTATGAGTTGGGTCTGACTCAACAGCACATAACAACAACAACAATATATGCATAAATAAACTATCAAGCATAACCCAAAATGCACAAACAACAGAACACAAAGTAGATGAATGGGACCTTTGAAAAACTAAATTTTTATGTATTTCCAACAACTTCTTCAAAAGAGACAAAACAGAACCTACATATTGGGAAAAAGTATTGGCAACAACATATCTGACAAGGGACTTATCTCTAGAATTTGTAGAAAACTCCAACACCTCAACAACAAAAAGACAAATAATCCAATTGAAAATGGGCAGAATAGACACTTCACTAAAGAAGATACTCTATTCAGGAGACCAACAAATGTATGAAGTGATGCTCACAATCATTAGCCATTAGACAGATGCAAATCAAAACAACAATGCGATTCCATCTTGCCTCAGCACTAGTAACGAAGTTCTACAATACAGAAAATAACAAATGTTGGAAGGTTGCAAAGTGATTGGGGCTCTCGTAAACTGCTGGTGGGACTGTCAAATGGTACAATCACTGTGGAAAGCAGTATGGCAATTCCTTAAGAAGTTAGAATTAGAAATTCCATTTGACCCAGCCATCCCATTACTAAGTATATATCCTAAAGATATGAGAGACAAGACAGGAACGGATCTATGCACACCTATGTTCATTGCAGAACTATTTACAATAGCAAAAAGACGGAAAAAACCTTGATGCCCGTCGACAGAAGAATGGATAATCAAACTGTGGTACGTGCACACAATGGAATACTGTGCAACCCTAAATAATAACATAACAATCTGCAAAACACCACATAATGTGGATGAACTTGGAGAACATTGTTGTTGTTGTTGTTGTTATTTTGCCGTCGAGTCGTCCCCGACTCATAGCGACCCCTCCTTGGGTTTCCGAGGCAGTATCTCTAGGGAAGCAAGATTGCCCAACCTTCCTTCCGAGGAGTGGCTGGTGGGTTTGAACCGCCAGCTTCTGGTTAGCAGTCAAGTGCCTTAGCCACTATGCTACCAGAGCTCCCTAAGTGAAATAAGTCAATCACAGGACAAATATTTTATTAGCCTGTTATTGTAAAAAATCAAAAAGGTTTATATATGTAAGGAAATTTTCTTTGTTGGTTACCAGGGGTGGGAGGTGAGGGGTAGGAACACCATTAGATAGGTAGAGACAAGTATTGATTTTAGTGAAGAGAAGGGCAATGTACCAAATGTGAGTGATCAAACACAGTGGTATTGAGGAAGAAGAAGACATAGAGAGGTAAATGGGAGGTACAGACAAAAAACACATAGAGTACTGTGTTGTCAGTGAAGGCAAACATTCATATATGGGTGGTTAAGTGGGTGGACAAGCTGAACTATCAGGTATGACTATGCAGGGGGTGGGATATGCCCATGATCACGTACAGGGTTGGCAAACAATGTTTCTACAAGTGTATCTGTATGTTTTGTAAGAATTCCCAGGTATACAGTAGAGCTGACAAGGGACAAGATTTTAGTCATTTCTGGGGCATAGACAGATGGAGCAAGTGGTTGGACCTATGGGCTAGGGACCATGGTCACAGGGGACATAAAGATTAATTTTCATAGCATACTACAGAAAAACATTGTTCCACATCCTACTTTGCTGAGTAACAGCTGGGATCTTAAAAGCTTGCAAGAGGCCAATAGATGCAACGATGGGTCTGTCTTCATCCAGGGCAAAGAAGAATGAAGAAAACCAAAGATGCCCGGAAACATTTTGTCCGAGGGACATGTACACTTTTTGATCCTCAGCCTATACAACTATGAGACCAGAAGAACTAGATGGTGTCCAGCTACCACTGTCAACCACTCACGGGGGGATCTATGTAGGAGATCTGGATAGAGTGGGAGATCAATGTGTAATAAAACTAAAAATCAAAATAAATAATTAAAAGGGACCAGGTTAGCTGGTCTGATCAAGCCTGGTGGGATCCCTGGGACTATGACCCCTAGCTGCCCTTCAGTTCTGGAATAGAATCCACTCCTGTGGCTTCCAGCCAAACAAAAGACAGACATGTGGGCTGAATATTTACATCAGGTAGATACAGCCCTTGGAGAGATCAATCACGGGAGAATAAAAAGGCTATGTATGCACAGGGAGACAACTTGGGGACCAGAGTACATGAGAGGGAAGGGCACAGGGAAGAGATAACTATGGGGAGGAAGTGGGAGTGGAGCTATTGCATTGTAGAAAATTACAGTCAATGTCATGAGACAAAGTGTATGTGAAATGCTGCATGGAAAATGAATTTGCTCTGTTAACTTTCACCCAAATCACAGTGAAAATAAAGAAAAAAAAGAAAATTAGGACAGCTCCTTCCCCCTGTGAAAAGTAAGAGTGATCCTTCCCTATCAGGGAAGACAATCCTCAGGTAAAGCATAATTTTAAACCCAATAAAAGGGAAAAAAACATGAAATATGTATAATGGTGAATGGAGATGGGTGGCTTATCAGCCCTCCTTTCTCCACATTTTTTATTCATCTCTCTTCTTCCCTCTCTGGCCTCCCTCCAAGAGAGAAGTTACTCATTGGTCATGTTGTCATGCTTTACAAGTAAACAGAGTTATTTTCCCTTAATATTGCAAATATAAGTGATATTTTCTCCTCTCCTGTTTCCCATGCCCTTCTGATAAAGCAAACTTGACACATACTAATCATAGTAAGTATTGAATTATCTCCAGTGTCCAGACATTTTCTGAGATAATAAAATAAATGACAAAAGTACCAAAGCATATACAACTCAACAGTACAATCATGGGCATCATCTCATGCTATTTGTGACTTAAAGTAAAGATGATGCAATGCATTCAAATTAGATTTCATTGACATTTCAATTCAATCAACTTTCATTTAAAACAAAGCCACTGTGGAAAACAGTGTAATGCTTCCTTAAAAAGATGGAAAGAGAAATACTATTTTACCCAGCTTTCTTACTATTGGGAGTTCTGGTGACATAGTGCCTAAGACATTTGACTGATAACGAGAAGGCTGGTGGTTCAACCTTCCTCCTTAGGAGGAAGGTTGTACAATCTACTTCTGTACTGACACTGCTTCAGAAATCCAAGAAGTGGTCACTATGAGTTGGATCCAACTCTATGGCAGTGGATTTAGTTTGGTTTTTATCTTACTACTAGGTACATATCCCAGAGTTTATCACAGAGAAATAAGAGCCAGGACATGAATAAATATATGCATATCCAGGTTCATTGCAGAATTATTCACAATATCAAAAAGATGGAAACAACTTAAGTGTCCATCAGTGGATGAATGGATAAGTCAGCTATGGTACATACACACAATGGAATACTATGCAACATTAAAGAAGAGTAATGCATCCATGAAATACTTCTTGATATGGATGAACCTGGAGGAAATCATGTTGAGTGAAATAAGTCAATAACAAAAGAACAAATATTACATGAGACCACGTTATAAAAAGTCAAGAAAATGTTTACAAACAGAAAGAAACATTATTTGATGATTACCAGGGATAGGGAAGGAGAAGGAAAATCTGTAACTCAATAAGTGACACATATTCATTTGAGTACAGGGAAAGGTAATATACAATAAGGGGAAGATCAGCACAATATGACTGCAGCAAAGAAGACCTTGAGGTATTCACAAGACTTACAACCAAGGTAGATACTATTTAAACAATCTTACAATATCAGTAATAACATATAGAATCTTACAATATTAGTAATAACAAACAATAATCCATGAGTAGATATATAGCCAGGCATGCAAGTTGAACAGGGATAGATAGGTGACAGGAAGACATCCATAAGCATATATAGGTTTGGGAGAGGTTATTTCTACATATGTATTTGTATGTGCTGTAAATATAACCATGTATATAGTAAAGCAAACAGGGGGCAAAGTTATGAAAACTTCTGAGCCATAGCCAAAAACTTTAGGGAAATGAAACACTGGGTTTGGAAGTTTAGGACCCATCAATTGACATAACATAGCTCACAAAGACAATGTTCTACATCCTACAGTGGTGAGTAGCCAGTGGGGTCTTAAAAGCTAATGAGAGGCCATCTAAGATTCATCTATTGGTTTTTCTCCATCCACAGTAAAGAAAAGTGAAGAAAATCAAAGACTCAAGGAAATAATTAGGTCAAAAGACTAATGGAGCACATGAACCACATTCTCTCTCCCTTGAGACCAGAGGAACTAGATGGTGCCAGATTACCACTATGAACCATCCTGTTTGAGACCACAGAATGACCTGGACAGAATGGGAGAAAAATGTAGAAGAAAATTCAAACACATAAAAAAGACCATACCTTCTGTTCTGATAGAGACTGTTGCAACCTCTGAGACTATGGCCCACAGACACCTTTCAAAGCTGGACCTGAACTTACCCCTTGGGATTGCAAGGTTGCAGTGAAAAACAACAGACAGACCTATAAAGTGAAGAACACTGTGAGGAATGTACTCATCAAAATAATTAACTATATGGGATCAAAAGGGCAGCATTTGCCCCAAAAGAAAGCTCAGAAGGCAAGAAAGGGCAGAAAAGAAGGACAAAATGGATACGGGGAACCCAAAGAGGAAGCAGGAAGAGTGTTGTTACATTGAAGGCATTGTAACTAATGTTATCAAGCAGAATGTATTTAAATCGTTGACTGGAAAACTGATTTGCTCTGTAAATATTGACCTAAACTACAAATAAATAAATAAGCAAACAATAACAACTAGTATTGACTACTGGTGAACGGTCTTAATGGGGAAAGTGGTTAAGCAGTTAGCCTTGATCTAGAGGAGCTTGTAATGTGGAAAGAAGAGAAAGGGGGAAAGGGAGAAATGAAAGGAAGCTAGGGAAGGATAATAATTGAAAGGAAGGATAAAAGGGATGGGGAAGTATTGAGACAGAATGCATCAGAAAGTCTCCCTGTTGCAAGTGAACAAGGGGATCCATTTTATTATATCAGCTAATATTTAAATCTCCTCAGAAATATCCCAAGCAAGGAGTGGCTCTGTGTCTAGTTAAGTCCTTATTGAAAAGCTCACAACTTCATGAGATGATATGCTAATTTTTTGGATCGTTCTGATTACTGAAGCAGGGGCCTCTGGTGGTGTAGTGGTTAAGGCATTTGTCTGCTAACCAAAAGGTCAGTGGTTCCAACCCACTAGCTGGTCTGTGGAAGAACGACTGGGCACTCTGCTTCCGTAAAGATTTATAGCCATAGAAAGCCAATGTGGGTCTTTATAAGTCAAAAACGACTCAATAGTAGTAAGTTTAGTTTTTTTTAGTTTGATTATTGAAATGGTCTTCCTTAAATTGAGACAAACTCTGCCTCTTTGTGACTTTCTCCCATGAAACTTAGTTGCAAAGAACACTTCAAATTTTACAACTAATTCTCAGCCTTTCTATTTACTCATCATCCTCCAATAACTATGGTCAACATCTATCCTATTATCTTTTTTTATAAAACATTGTATAACTTGAGACTATATTACGTATTTGTCTCCTTTTATATTGTCTTTTATTGTGACTACATCTTAAGTCTAATGAAGGGGGCAAGAACTTTGTAACTTTTGTTCATCTCTTTATCACCAGGCTTGCATTGTGGTTATATTATCAGAAGTCTCTGGAGAAAGATACCATGCTTGGTGAAGTAGAGGGCAGTGGGAAATGGAAGACCCTCAATGAAATGAATTAACACAGTGGTGGCAAAGTTGGGCTCAAGCATAGTGATTGTGAGGAGGTGCAGGACTGGGCAGTGATTCCTTCTGTAGTAAATAGGGTCACTGTAAATTGGAGCTGACTCGAAGGCACCTAAGAAAAAAAAAGGATATTGCAAGGCATATGCTGGGTATTCAAAAAATATTTTTAAATGAATAATTAAGAGAATAATACTTATATGAATATATGACTGCAAGACCCTTTGTCATTATCATACTCTTCTGAAAATATTTCAAAATGACAATTTCCTCCTGAAAAATGATATCTACTAAATATATTACTTACAAATGGATATAGCCTAAGCTCTTTAGTGTAGATAATGACTGAATTTTTATCATACTAAACAAAATGTAGCTGAACCTTACAAGGTACCATTAATTTCTTAGGTAGCTATAGTCAGCATCAACTTGATGGCACAAAATAACATACTGTTTATTGTACTGTCAACAGAAATTCTTAATTACTTGAAAATAATCAGTGTCTCTCCCACTGCTGCTTTTTTTTTTTTTTGCAGTAGTATAGAATCTTATATTACCTATGCAAAATGACCATCACTCCAGCTTCTAGAGTTCTTTATGAATCACTATCCTTTCATTTATTGCATTAACTACTCTCACAACTTCACATCATATGAAAATCTGACTTAAAATTCTTTGATGTCCTCATTCAAATCATTGTCAAAAAAAGAGGTGCTAAATCATGTATCTAGATTCCAGCTATATCATACACATACCTCCAATACTAGACTCCATATTTAAATATTGAGTAATCCAGGGGTTATGCACTGACACTTGGAATGAGGGCCCAGCTCAGGGAACCACCAGGAAGACTGTATTTATGTTTTTTGTTTTGTTTTGTTTTGTTTTTGAAGAAGGTTAGTTTCCTTACTCTAAAGGGAAATGGTAAATATAGACAAAGTCCAGGATGTGCAGAAACTCAGCCTTACACAGTGATTAGGTAAGAGCTATAAAATTCAGGGAGAAATGAAAATATCATTGGAAGCATTTAAACGATCTAACACAAAATTAAGGAATTAATTCAACTCCCCAGATTGGACCTATACCCTACTAAACTTTGTCCTAGATAGTCACATCCTAAATGATGAACTTTCCAAGGGAGATAATCTGGGACTTCAAGGTAGTTATTACTGATCTTCACAGAAATAAGTCATTGATGGAGAAATCTGTTTTTACAATCTTCTATCTTTTCTTACCCTAACCTTCACCTTAAGCTTCTCTCCCTCTTTCTTTCTTTCTCTCTCTTTCTCTCTCTTTCACACACACACACTCACAAACACACACATGCATGCACAAGTATGCACATGCAAAAGCTGTTCTGTTATACTGCTGACGAGTTACACCCAGTATGCTGACTCCAAAGAATAATTTATTGGAGAAGAATAGAAACAAGACTTTGTTTATTATCGTATGATTGTCACTCTGGATTTGTCAATCTGCAAACCATACTCAGGAGGATCACACCCTTCCTTCATTTCATTTATTTCCTTAAATGTTTCTTGTGCTCTGGAACAGGAATCCCAAGCTAGAAATGATCTTTAGTTGTTTGCACTCGTAATCTGGTCAGTGTTTTTGCCTCATCTCTGATTTTCTAAAATCTGAGAATGTTACTGAGAACTTCCTTCTGCTGATCTCTTTTGTGTTTTACTACTTAATCAATACCAGTTCCTCAGAACCACTCACATACACAATCCACCTACAAGTTGTTTCTCACTGTACATACTACACCTCCCACAGCTCCATTTCCATATTCTGAAGGCTTTGGGACAGGAAACAGTTCCTCCACTCAGAAAGATTAAAGGCATGCAGGAATTTTGATCCAATTAATCATCCCTTCTCAAGCACAACCTTTTACTCAATCCCTAGTTCTCAGTTCATTTTCAAAATTAATATATGGGCAGTCCCTGGGTTGCAAATGTCCAACATACATAAAACTTGTAATTATTAATCTATCTGCATAAAGCCTATTGTATTAAAAATGGCTTGTTATTACAAAGGTTTGTAATAGCAAGCAGGTGTCATTTTGCCACATGCATTAAAACATTATTATTATTACTGTATTATTATGTTAAAGATGTTTTAGTGTATTTAAAAGTTTAAGGTTGTTTTTTTAATAATAGAAAATTACACTAAATTACATACTAAGACAAAAATCTGACTAACTAATGTTAGATAAGAACCTTGCCTAAATATTCTGACTTATGTACAAATTTGACTTGAAGAAAAAGTTAGCAATGGAACTCATTTGTAATCTGGGGACTGCGTGCATTCACTATACTCTTTTTTTGTTTATTTGTCCTTCCCCTCCTATAAATCTTGCTTCTCTAATACATAGAATGCTTCTAAGATTATATTGATTCTCAGAAGGTCTAATTAGTTGATTATTTCCAAAAATGTATCAATCTTTCTCAAATTTCTCTGGAAGAGAAAGAAAATTACTCAGAATTCATGACAATTTTTCATCTGGCTCATTTTCTCTTGTTCTTTACGAGAATCACCATTGTCAGGATGACTATTTTCCACTAACCACCTTCCTCAGTGCGCTCTTCACATTCTTGTTCTTCAGGCTGTAGATCAAAGGATTTAGCATGGGGATCACTGTGGTGTAAAACACTGAGGATACTTTCTCCTGTTCCATACTATTGCTAGAAGGAGGCTTGAAATACATGAATGTTATGGACCCAAAAAAGATCCCCACAGCGATTAGATGGGAGCTACAAGTGCCAAAGGCTTTGGACCGGCCCCCAGTGGAGCGAATATGAAGGATACTGGAAACAATGAAAGCATAAGAAATGAAAATAACCAGAGTGGGTGCTAAGGTATTAATGCCTCCAATAATAAATAGCTGAATCTTATTGATATAGGTACTGGAGCAAGAGAGAGCCAACAAAGGAAGAATATCACAAAAATAGTGACTGACAGTATGAGACCTACAGAAGGACAACATTGACATGCAGGTGGTATGAACTGTGGCCCCAAGCAAACCCAGTGTATATACTATACCCATCATTGTGGAACAAGCCCTGTGAGACATGATGCTATGGTAATGCAGTGGACTACAGATAGCAACATAGCGGTCATATGCCATGGCTGTCAGAAGGTAACCTTCTGCAATTACAAAAATAAGGAAGAAATAAAGCTGAGCCATGCACTCCAGAAAGGAGATAATGTTCCTTTCTGACACAAAGTTCACTAGCATCTTGGGGGTAATGACAGAGGAATAACAGAGATCAATGAATGACAAATGACTAAGAAAATAATACATTGGAGAATGAAGTTGAGAACTGATAGCAATTAAAATGATCATGCCCATATTCCCCACCACTGTGACCATATATATTCCAAGGAACAGTAGGAAGAATAGTAGTTGGAGCTCTGGGTGATCTGTTAACCCATCAAGGATAAATTCAGTCATAAAGGAATGATTTGATGTGATCATTTCTTGAAAAATATTATCTGTTGGAAGGAAGAAGAGAAATGAAGGGCATTAGAGTTATTTTATGATTCTCAAAGCAGAATGACAAAATCTCAGTTGGTTCCATCCCTGGTAGTGTCACCTGTCTCATGAGTCTATGCCTTCCACAAGACCCTGAGCATAACCTAAAGCCTTAATTCCATCCCATACTGCTGAATGCTCCTGTTTCAGTTGAAGTCTTTTAACTCTGTTTCCAGCCTTAAAATAAGAATCACTTCACTTTAGGAAAAAGCACAAACTTTCCAGACCTAATTAATTTTTACATTAATGCCATATAAAAGAAGACTGTTCACCCTATTGTTTTGAGCATATATCATCAGAACCCTCATGTTTGAGCTCATGTTCCATTTCCCCAAAACCAGGAAAAACTATCTGCTGCACTGCGGCTTTCAATCTAACTCTGATTATATAAAAAGTAGCTCATTTCAATTTCTCAACTCATCTACATGAATTAACATAATTAGCACTTTCTCCTATTTTGTTCTCTGGATAGAAAACTTCAGTGGGCCAGGATATCTTTCTTTTCAATGTGAATGTGATTGACAGAAAAGTAGGTATTAAAGGTTATTCTTAGACTCAAGTTAAGACTAAAGGTTATTCTTAGACTCAAGTTAAGACCTTCCCTGTCTCAGTAATGGCATAGAAGTAGGGTTGGCTTTCAGGTGAAATACCTAACTATTAGCAAATCAGTGTTGCCATTCCTTCCCCTCCTCTCTATCCATCATTATAGGCCAAAATCTTACTGACCCTTTTTTCTCAAGTTTTTAGATCAGAAGTTAGAGATTTCTTATTCTTTTACTTACATTTTCCTAAAGTATAAGAAAAAAAATTTGGGAGGAAATGTAAAGTATATACTGCTTTTGACTACATTATTATATATTGCTTAAGGAATGAACTTTGGTGGTTTTTATTTTTTTTAAATAATTCAAAATATTTCCCTGATTTATGATATATTTAGTAGAGAACATACTTAGTATCTAAGTCAAACCTTGGTATAGCTTTAAATTCCAAAATGTTAAAAAGGTGAATGGAGGTAATATCCCATAAATAGAATGATACATAGCTTTTTTTAAATTTTCATTTAACATGTGATCATTTTCCATGATCACAACAAAAAGTCATGAAAATATATTGCAATATGTTCTCCTTTATATACTTTCTACAATATCTTAAGGATGCTTAATCAATGTGTTAATTTAAAGGCTGAACTAGATAGAGTGTTATTATCTGTTGGAACACATAACAAGAGCCATCTTTCCAGATTCATGGAATTAGATAGCAAGAAAAAGAGTCAGAGTTTCTAGTAAGCAACTCTAAGTAGCCCCATTATTAATGACTGTTAGGTTGGACTACCTCCAGTTCAATGGTATGAATTTTTTCAATGAGCTATAGGAATAAGACTGAGACCTGAAATTTTTGTCCCTCATACAAAAGTTAACATACCTTAACAGTTAGCTGTGAGAAAGGCAAAAAGAAATAAAAGCATGTAGATAAAAGGAATGTAGAGGTGCTACATACTTGGTTGAGGTCCACCTACTGGACATTACAGCTTTTTGATAGGCTTATGCATAAGCTGACAGTAAATATATTTTTATAATCCCAAATAATATAAAATGCATTACCACTGGGAAAGGTTGTCCATAGGTCACAATCAGGGTAGATCCATCTCTCTGTGATTGTAGAAATAGCTCTACTGACTTTGAGGGTAAATTTCCTGATCTGCCATAGTAAACATTATTAGATAATGCTTTGATAAAGCCCAAAAGATTGAGAAAAGCAACAAATGCACAGTAATACATCTCTTATTAGGAGACATACATCTAGAAAATTAAAACTCCAGTGTTACAATAAACTGAATTTAAGTAAAACCTTTTTAAGAAACAATATAAATGACACAATTTCCATTTATTAAAGTTTACTTACTTTTCAATCTACATTGGTCTTGTCTTACAATCACACTCTTCTTTTTATTAAGAAATAGAGTTGCCCCTGGAATAACAATGGGTTCAAACTGTCCAGGTTCACTTACATGTGGATTTTTTCAAGATATGGATCTTAGAGAAATTCAATAGCTAAAAAACACTACACAAGAGGAATTAACAAAAGATGATTTAATGGAGATGAGGGCTTCCGAACCAGAGCCAGACAATGAGAAAGAAGATGGAGAATCATTCCCAGAAACTAAACTGACATTAGACAATCTGGCAGAAGGGTTCTGATTATTCAAGACTGCTTTTGACTTTTACAACATGGACCCTTCTATGATAAAGGCACTGAAAGTAAAGCAAATGGAAAAAAAAAAATGGTATCATATAGAAACATTTTTAGAGAAATGAAAAAGCAAAAAAGTCAGAAAGAAATCAGAATGTATTCCGGTAAAGTTACATCCAGTGTTCCTACACCTCTTGCCTCCCCTTCCACCTCCTCAACCTCTTCTGCCTCTGCCATTGCAGAGCCAACATAACCTACTCCTCCGCTTCCTCTTCCTCCTAATTCTACTCAGTGTGAGGATAAGGATGAAGCCCTTTATGATGATCCATTTCCGCTTAATGAATAACGAATAATCATGATGTTCCATAGTTAATAAACTTATCTCTTGCGTGTGTATGTGAGTGTCTTCATATGAAAATCTGATAACTGTCCTGGAAACAACTATTTTAATTGACTGTTTATGTCATCATAAAGTTTCCAGTCAAAAATAGGCTTTAGGTAGTTAAGTTTTGGGGGATTCGAAAGATACACATAGTTTTTTGACTGAATGGGGAGTTTGTGCCCCTAATCCTGAAAGAGATTAGAAGAAAAGCTATGAGTTTAAAAGGGAAGGGAGAAATAAGCAAGTCATTAATGAAAGCTGATAGTAACAAGCCAGTAGTAACAAGGGAAGTAGGTAGTTTAACAGCAAGAAAGGAGACCTCCAAAATGCTGTAAAGAACAGGAAAAAATGCTGTCCCTTAGGACAGGAAAAAAAAAAAATCCTCAAATCACATAGGTACCTAAGACTCCAGAACATTTGAAACATTTGAACATATGAAAGTTCACCTAACCTACCCACTGTCGTTGAGTAGATTCCTACTCATAGCAGAGGCAGTAGAACTGGCTCATAAGTATTATGAGTACTAAATATTTACGGAAGCTGACTGCCGCATCTTTCACTTGCTGAGTAGCTAGTGAGTTCAAATCACCAACATTTCAATTACCAGCTAAATACTTAACCACTGCATCACCAGAACTCCTTGGCCTATGCATAGTAAACCAAACCAAACCTACTGCCATCTAGTTGATTCTGAAGCATAGCTATCCTTTAAGACAGAGTAGAACTACCCATAGGGTTTCCAAGGCAGTACACGGCTTCAGAAGCAGATTGCCTCATCTTTGTCCTGTGGAGAGGCTATGGGTTCCAACCACCCACCTTTTGGTTAGCAGTTAGTAGCTTTAACTTCTATGTCAACAGAGGTCCTTGAAAGCATAAAGACATACCCAAAATATTTCATGTACATAAAATTGATTGCCCTGAATTATCAAAAGATCATTTATTTCTTTTTAATTTATTTAATACAAAAAGGCAAGGGAGTATTAAATGCAATTTTTAAATTTTAAAGTAATTCAGTTCATGAAATACTTTATTTACACATGTGAAATTTCACTGAAAATGAATGGTATGATACTAAATGAAAGTGAAAATAAGCACCTACTATCTGCATAAGCAATCTGTTTCTCAGTGGGGAGAGAAAAGGCACTGTTGTGTTATCTCCCAATTTTGCTCACCCATGACTGGTGACCCACAATGTTACTGCTTTTAAGGTAAATAATGCAGCCAGTGTGTAAGGCAGAAAAGTGTCAGCTCTCATCCTTGGGAAGAATAAATGGATATCTAAGGAAAATAACTGGTTGCTCGTACCAACAGCTAATCAAGAACATCAGAATACTGCCCACCAGATCTTTCACTGAGACGTTCATGAAGCATCTAGTATTTAAATGGAAGGAAAAATAAAATAGATGCATGCCTAATTAGAAACAAAAATTAATACTTTAGAGTTTTTATTCTTTTACTGAACAGAGATACTCAAATCAAAGACAATTCTTCCTCTTGCAAGCCATACTTTATAAGCATAAGCTGTCTGAGGCAAATATTGACCTGTTATTTTCTTCCATTTACCTAAACTGATATTTTACAGTCTACACCTATATTCATTGGTGGAATCATGTTGTTCCTTTCATTTCTATAATGTAACTTGATTCAGGAGACAAGAAGAAAATTGGGACATGGTAACCATATAAGGAAGTGTAAAGAGTACAGTTAATTGTGGGATGTCTGATCAATATCATGAAAAAAAAAAATGTGTATGAACTGTTAAATGGAAAATCAATTTACTCTAAAAACTTTCACCCAAACCACAAAAAAAAGTTAAAAAATTGTAAAAAAACAAAGTAAATTTATATCTGAAAAATTGTCAAGGTAAAAAAAGAAAATTAGTTACATATCAGAATTTCAAACACTATTGAGAATAGAGCTATCCTTTTGACCTCTGATAAAGCTGGTGCTTTTACCAAGAAAATTGAATTCATAAAGTTCAGTCCTGTTGCTTGAGAATGAGGCTTAACTTTTCTTAGGATTTTAATGCTATGGGAAGGAACTGTATATGTTTGTTACATTACACAAAGTAAATGTCACAAAATATCTGTATGACTTTTATCAGAACAAAATCTTTCTGAACTTCAAATCTTTTCCTCTATGATTGTGTCATGACATAGATGGAGAAGCATCATATTTGGAGTTAGAAGACATGAGCAAAAAGCATGCCTCCATTAGTTAGTGTAAAGTTTGTATGTTTTTAACAAGTTATTTTCTCTCTCTGAGTCCTTGTTTCTTCATCACTAAAAAGAGTAGCTATGCAGATTAAAACATCCTTCTGAAGTTTTGCAAAACCATAAACTACAATGCAAGTATTACTTATAATTTTTATTATGTTTTACATTTCTAACATACTTTCTGAGTTTACTTTGCCTTATTTACTCCAAACCTCTCCAGAGCAGGAAGCATCATGCCAAAAGGCATGAGTTAGAGAGTCTGTAAGTATATGCATCATTATCAGGAAGTAGGCAGAGTTTCTTCCTGCCTTTCATAAAGTAGAACTTCTGTTTCAACTGGAAAATGAAAAAGCTTAAAAAGTAATTATTTAAGAAACACAGAAATCAATATATTCCTGGGGTTCCTAGTCACATGGGAAGAATTATTGAGAGTTCAGTGCATATTAGAGACAATAACATAGGGATTTAAATTTAAGAAGGTGAAATAGCCCTTTAGCACCTGCTGTATTGTCAATTCCACTATGTCCTTGCTCTGACAGAAGCAGCTGTTTCTGTGACTTAGTCAGAAAAGCATTAGGAGCAACACCTGGATGAGACCATTAAATGCTATCTGTATAACCAATCAGGTTGACCTACACACATTTAAAATATTCTCAATGACTTCTTAAACTCTGATGATGATGAAAGTCCTAGTCACCAATTAAGCTTGAAAATGTAGTACTGCACTTCTCAGTTATGATTTTGATGACTTGGATTGGTCACACTTTAACTAGCAAAAGCCATCTGCAAAAAAAAAAAAAAAAGGTATTTTTGTTAAGTACATAAAACAGGATAAGTAAGAATTAAATGTTGGTCTCTTAGGGACTGGTTTGGCTTATTGGTGGTTCTGATAAGAAATAGTGAAACACTAAAACAGAGATCAACAGACAAGAGAATAGGAAATCAAATGAAGAAAATTGCCATCCAGTGTACACATGAATAGAATGCATGTAAATATATAAATGTGAACTATTCAGTTACCTCTTCCTAAAGAAAGTTTTTTTCAGAGTGGTAGGCAGTTCTTTCAATATTTTCTTTGAGAGTCATTTAAAAAAAAAAAAAAAAGATAAATTCAATCTCAATATCTCTCTAATGAGGAAGGTAGATTTTACTTTTCCAGCATGCATAATGATAAGAGCTTGCTCTCTGGAACCCATCGATCAGGGTTCAAATCTTGCTGCTTACCAGTTGTATAACCTTGGGCAATGTGATCTCTGACTCGTCTTCATCTTTAAAACATATCTCATATGATATTTATGTATTAAACGAGTTAATAGTGGTTGAAAACTGGAACATATTAAGTGCTATATCAGCACTCAATGTTATTGCTTTAATATCTTGAAGGAAGAGTGATTAATAAGAACATTTGCATAGAACTAACCCAAATATCTAAGCTTCTTCTATGACTTACTGAAAAGGTGAAGTCGATTACCTTAAGACCAAAACTGGGATCTTAACTATATTTTGTAATGTTGATATAGGGCTTAGATATACACAATGAATTCCCAAAGTATTACAGATGTCTCAAGATTTGGTCCTATGTGCATTACACAATTATAAAAAGCAAATTAGAGCTTTACATTATTACAGAAAGATCTATCACCCAAGGGATTGTTCCCTGTGAGGAAAAATAAGAAATAAAGAACATCACATCCTTATATAACACTTTAGAATTTATGAACTGATTTCTTTGAGTCTTCTGGACCACCAAGTGAAACCTTGTCAGAAACACTTATTATCTGAAAACAAAGCTAAAGAAACAAAAACCATACTCATTGCCATCGAGACAATTCCTACTTGTAGCAATCCTCATTGGGTTTCCAAGGCAGTAAATCTTTACAGAAGTAGATTGCCCTATGTTCCTTCCAGAGTGACTGGTGGATTTGAAAGGTCAACTTTCTGATTAGCAGTCAAATGTTTTAGGCACTAACTACATCACCAGAGCTCCTTCAAAATAAAGCTGTTGTTGTTGTTATGTGCCATCTAGTCAGACTTGACTCATATTGACCCCTCCTTGGGTTTCTGAGGCAGTATCACTACGGAAATAGATTGCCCAAACTTCCTTCCAAGAAGTGGCTGGTGGGGTTGAACCTCCAGCCTTCTGGTTAGCAGTCAAGTGCCTTAGGCACTACACTACCAGAGCTCCTCAAAATAAAGCTAAGGGAGTTTAAATTACATCTCAAGCAATTTAATTTATTGACTGCCAGTCAATAATTGACAGAGCCACCATTTGAAGTTATCTGGTTCCAAGTCATTTTGACCCTAATAGGAAATTCCAAAACCCAAAACCAAACTCACTGCCATCAAGTCAGATCCAGCTCATAGCGACCCCTCCTTGGGTTTTCCAGGAGGTATCACTACAGAAGTAGATTGCCCAATCATCCTTCTAATTAGGAAATTAATTCCTTGTAAGTTTTCTGGAACTAATGTATAAATTAGCAGTTCTAGTTATTTTTCAGGAAAAGTCTCACTAAAAATTCCATTCTACTAGAATGTGTTCTACTTTCCTAGTTGTAGGAGCTCTGGTGGAATAATGCCTAAGGCATTGGACTGCTAACCAGAAGCCTGGCAGTTCAAACCCACCAGGCACTTCTTGGAAGGAAAACTGGGCAATCTACTTCCATAGAGATACCATCTCAAAAACCCAAGGAGGGGTCTCTATGGGTCAGAACCGACTTGATGGCAATAAGGTGTTTTTGTTTTTGTTTTTGTTTTCCTAGTGGTAGAAAACACTTTCATTGAATTTCTACAATAAAGCTTTAATACAAGCAGCAATTGAGACATTAGTGAAAAATAAACACTAATTAAAGGAAGCAATAAGCATTGTCCACTACTCCTCTGTCAGTTTGTCATATTGCAATGGCTTGTGTGTTGCTCTGGAAGCTATGTCACTGAAATTTCAAATACCTTCAAGGTGACTCATGATGGACATTATAGGGGAGTGTCCACACTAAGACAGACTAGGAAGAAGGATATGACCTGGAAAAAAATAATAATAAAATAAAGGCCTCTGAACACTTTTAAAATAGCAGGGGAGTATTGCCTGATACAGTGCCAGAAGATTAGCCTCTCAGATTGGAACGCACTCAAATATGACTGGGAAAGTGACTCAAAGTGGAGTCAAACTTAATGATGTGAATGGAATAAAGCTTTTGGGATCTTCATTTTCTTGTGAGGCGCAACTCAAAACAAGAAGAAACAGCTGCAAAGATCCATTAATAATCAGAGCATGGGATGTACAAAGTATGAGTCTAAGAAAATTAGAAGTTGTCAAAAATGAAATAAAGCACAGAAAAATCAATACCCTAGGCATTAATGCCCCTCCTTGGGTTTCCGAGACTGTATCTCTAAGGAAGTAGATTGGTTAATCTCCCTTCCAAGGAGTAGTCGGTGGGTTTGAACCACCAGCCTTCTAGTTAGCAGTCAAATGCCTTATGTACTATGCCACCAGAGCTCCCTCCACTACATATATTTGCCACAAAATGGAAATTGTAATTGCTGATATTTGATGCTTACGTAACCTTTATGTAAATAGTAATAGTGGCAATCATAAAATTGGCCTCCTGCCTTTAGAAGAAGTTGAAGACACAAGCATAGATGAGAGACCCTGAGGGATTCTTATAAATGACAACATAAAATAAGAAGAATAAATAATAAATCATTTTTGAGAACTCTGATTTGATGAAACAAGAAAATAGATGAAGTATTTGAATCAAAACAAGCATTATATATTTTATGCCATTTATTAGAGTATGGACCATCATATGTTTCCTGTGTTCCATCCTACAGAAATTATGCACTGTTCAGAGTGTCAACTGCAGAGATATTGAAGAGCGTCAGTCTACACCACTTCATTTTGCAGCTGGGTATAACAAGATATCTGTGGTCGAATTTCTCTTGCAACATGGAGCTGATGTGCATGCTAAAGATAAAGGGTGAGTACCAGTTGTTATGTCCTTTTTGTCTGATCTGATTTTTTTAGAGAATCTGAAAACACTTTTATGATAGTTGTTAATGTATTTTCCAGGAAATCTGTTTCCTAGCACTGGCTTAAATATAGCTTCTTAATTATAGTTAAGATTTTTTGATTAGCATTTATATGGACTTATTTGCATAATGCCTTGTAAGAATTTTATAATAGTAAAGGACACTACAACATTAGTGTGGTATTAATTTTTACTATAATAAAATTATCAACTTTCTTTGAGAATTTTTGAATTCTTCCAATTTATCTTGAAATTAATTTTCATTCAGAATACACAGTTCTCAAGTCTAGATAATGAATATGTAGATGTTTGTTTTAGTCTCTGTATTTTTAAATATTTTTGAAAATTTCTCCGTTCCCTAAATAAAGAAGTTACTTTCTACTTTCAGTAGATTTAGGTTCTGCAAAATACAATCCATATAATTCTTTACATAGCTTAAGAAAAAATGTTTCATCAGTTATATATAATTTATTTAAATTAAAACACAGCCAACTGTTGCACTGCTCGTCTAACTTTCATTTCAGGGGCCTTGTACCTTTGCACAATGCATGTTCTTATGGACATTATGAAGTTGCAGAGCTTCCTGTTAAGCATGGAAGCATGGAAGAGTAGCTGATTTATGGAAATTTACACCTTTACATGAAGCTGCAGCAAAAGGAAAATATGAAATTTGCAAACTTCTGCTTCAGGTATATTTAAGTACTTATTGTGGATAGTGTATATTATATAGAATATATTTATGATACTTGTAATAACTCTAATTTAAACTTAAGTTAATAAAGGAGTAGGAAGCAAAGTCATCTAATTCTCTACCTAGATTTCAGAATAAATGTGACGGCATTATTTTATATTTCAGTTTAAATGTATGTTTATCACAAATAGATTTATTATTGTATAAAGTCGGCTGGCATCATGTGATAGTTCTCTGTTTTAATTTTTCCTATGTAATAGTTTAGGGGCTCTGGTAGCATAGTGTCTAAGGCACTTGACTGCTAACCAGAAGGCTGGCGGTTCAAACCCACCAGCCACTCCTCGGAAGGAAGGTTGGGCAATCTACTTCTGTAGTGATACTGCCTTGGCAACCCAAGGAGGGGTCGCTATGAGTAGGGTCCAACTTGACAGCACATAACAACAACAACAACAGGCATTAAAGAGCTGAAATGGATCAGTACTGGTCATTTTAAATTAGACAATTATGTTATCTATTATGCTGAGAATCACAAATTGAAGAGGAATGACATTGCATTCATCCTCAAAAAGAATGTTTCAAGATCTATCCTGAAGAACAATGCTGTCAGTGATGGGATAATACCTATATGCCTACAAGGATGATCAGTTGATACTATTATTTAAATTTATGTACCAACCACTAAAGCCAAATATTAAGAAATTGAAATATTTTACCAACTTCTGAAGTCTGGAATCGGTCAAATATGCAACCAAGTTGTATTGATAATTACTGGTAATTGGAATAAAATGTTGGAAACAAAGAGGAAGCATTGGTAGTTGGAAAATACAGTCTTTGTGATAAAAATGACACTGGAGTTTGCATGATAGAATTTTGTATGACCAACAAGTTACTCATTGTGAATACCTTTTTTCCCCCAACAACATAAATTATAACTGTACATGTGGAACTGGCCAAATGGAATACACAGGAATAAACTCTACTACATATGTGGGAGGAGACAATAGTGAAGCTCAATATCACCAGTTAAAATAAGATCAGGAGCTGACTAATAAAAAAACCATTAATTGCTCCTATGCAAGCTCAAGTTGAAGCTGAAGAAAATTAAGGCAAATCCAGGAGAGACAAAATGCAATTTTGAGTATATCCTACCAGAATTTACATACAAAATGAAGAACAGATTTGACACATTGAACACCAGTGACAGAAGACCAGATGACTTGTGGATGATCAAGGACATCATACATGAAGAAAGAAAAGTTAATTAAAAAGATAGGAAAGGGATTTAAAAAAAAAAAAAAGTGACTATCAGAAAAGCCTGAAATTTTCCATTGAATGGAGAGTAGCCAAAGTGATTGGAAGAAATGATGGGCTCAAGAGTTTCAGTAAGATGGCAGAATAGGCAGAAAGACTGCCCAGCCCCTCTTCAACAAAATAAAGGGGGATCAATTAACACAGATACAGAAGATAATCCTGGACCCCTGAGCCTTGAAGGGAAGGACACAGAAGTAGACTAAACTCCAACTGGCAGAAGCATTTGCATGAAAACACCAAAAAAGGAGGCACACAGAACTTCAGTCTGGCAGAGATCCTGACAGCATGGACAGCTTGGATATTGCTGAACAGTGTTAAGACCTAAGAATTAAGCTAAAAATCAGCCCTGCTAGCCAGGGACTGCACAACAGACTGCTCTGGTGGCTGGTGAATAAGAGGGGAAGCAGCAAAGGAGAAGGCAGGCTGAGCTGTGGATTTTTGCCTGTCCAGAGGGTGCAGCCATTTCAAATGTTTACAAGGGGTTTGACCATTTTGAATATTTAAAGCCACAGCATTCTCCCAGATTTCAGGGACTTAAGAACAGGGTTCGCTTGCTGGGAACCACAAGGACATTCAGGACGCAGAGGATTGGAAAGGTGCAACATTCCTCCTTGTTACTCTTATACCCCACACCATCTTGGTGAACAGAGGTTCAGCCATTCCTCACTCCCACCCACCTTCTGGGCCAGCAGGAATTCCATCCTAGTCTGTGTGCTCAGATGGAGCCTGAGTGCCCTGCCCACCTTGCCTCAATTTCATTTTCTTTTTTCTATTTGTTAGTTTGTTTATTTTTGTCTGTTTAAAAACTATTATTATTATTACTTTTGCCCTTTTTACTATTATTCTTTATTCTTCCCCTCCCAGGTTCTAGTTTTCAGCTTTTTTCCTTTTCTCTGTTGCAGGTTGCAATTGTTTTTTTTTCTTTCTTTCTCATGGTTAACCCTGTTCAGTGTTTTCCTTTTTGCATTTTTCCCATTTTTTTTTCTTCATTATTCTCCTTCTCTACATTTTTTCTCTATTGCTTTCTCAGATATTGCAGGGTTTTTTTTCCCCCTTTTTTTCCTTCTTTTCTTTTTTGGTTACTATTCCTGTGCGGTTACACAGTGTGTTTTTTGTCCATTTGTCATGAGACAAAGTGTATGTGAACTGCTGTATGGAAAGTGAATTTGCTCTGTTATTTTTTACCCAAATCATAATTAAAAAAAAATGATGAACTCAAAAAATGGATGAAATTATGAACTCAAAAGAAAAAAAATAAAAAGATTCCAAAGGGCAGGTCGAGAAGGCAAAGTAAAATTTTATAATGAAATATGAAAAGACCTGGAGTTAGAAAATCAAAAAGGAAGAACACACTTGTCATTTCCCACCTAAAAGAACTAAATAAATAATTCAAGTCTCAAGTTGCAATCCAGAAGTAGTTTATGGGCAAAATATTGAACAGTGCAGGAAACACACCCACACTCCCATGAGAGAAGGAATTCACAATCACCATATTATAAAGAATTTGTCAATATTCAACCATTTCTGATGGTAGTGTATGATCAAGAACCAATGATATTGAAGGAAAAATTCAAGTTGTACTGAAGGAATTGGTGAAAATCAAGACTCCAGGAACTGACAGAATACCTGTTGAGATGATTAAGAAATTTATGCAGTACTGTAGGTACTCACTTGTTGATGTTAAACAATTTGGAAAAAAGTTACCTGAAAAACCAACTGGAAAAGATACATATTTGCAGCCATCCCAAACAAAAATGATACAACAGAATGCAGAAATCATTGGCCAATATCATTAATATCACATACAAGTAAAACCTTGCTGAAGATAATTCAAAAATAGTTGCAGAAGTATATTGACAGGGAATTGCTAAAAATTCAATCTAGATTCAGAAAAGGGCATGGAATGAAGGATATGATTGTTGGTGTCAGATGCATCCTGACTGAAAGCAAAGAATACCAGAAGGATGTTTACTTGTGTTTTGTTGAGTATGCAAAGATATTCAACTGTGTGGATCATAACAAATTATGGCTAATATTGAGAAGAATGGGAATTTCAGAACACTTAATAGTGCTCATAAGGAACCTGTTCATAGACCAAGAGGCAGTCGTTGGAACAAAAGAAGGTGATAGTGTATGCATTAAAATCAAGAAAGGTGTGTGTCAGGGTTGTATCTTTTCACCATAGTTACTCAATCTGTATGCTGAACAAATAATTGAAGAAGTTGTAATTTATAAAGATAAACATCAGGATTGGAGGAAAACTCATTAACAACTTGCAAGATGTAGATTATATAAACTTGCTTGCTCAAACAGTCTCAAAATCTACTCCTACTTTACAAAACCTACTATATAGCCACAGTAGTCAAAACAGCTTGATCCTGGTACGATGACAGACAAATAGAACTATGGGACAGAATTGAGATCCCAGAAGTAAATCCATCCACCTAGGAAGAGCTGATCTTTGGCAAAGGGACAAAATGGGGAAAAGATAGTCTTTTTAATAAATAGGGCAGGCAAACCTGGATATCCCCTTGCAGATAATTGAAACAGGATCCACACCTTATATGTCACACCATGTACAAAATCTAACTCTAGATGGATCAAAGACCTAATTGTAAAACCCCACAACAAAATCAAAGAAAAAATAGTGGGAAATTAGGGGCCCTAATACACTGTATAAAGACAGTGTCAAAAATAACTAAAAATGCACAAACAGCAATAGAAAATTAGATGAATGGGACCTCCTAAAAATTAAACATTTATGTGCATAAAAAGACTAACAATAATTTAGGAGTGGATGCATAAATAGACAGTCAAGCTGAACAGGAATGGGAAGGCAAATGGGACTATATCAACAAATAAATAAAGATTTTACAGAGGCTATCTCTACCTATATATTTTTATGCGCTCCAAATATACTCATGAATGTAGTAGAACATGCATGGGACAAAGTTACGAAAACACTTTAGTCATAATGAAACACCTTGAAGGAATGAGTCCCAGGGTATTGAGGCTATAAAGTCAGTTGACATAACATGGTCCAAAAAATAATGTTCTTCATCTTACAAAACATGAATAGCCACTGGGGTCTTAAAAGCTTGTGCACAGCCCTCTAAGGTGCAAATATTGGTGTGTTCCCATCCGGAGCAAACAAGAGTGAAGAAAATCAAAGATGCAAGAAACAACTAGTCTAAAGGACTAATGAAGTACATGAACCCCAGCCTCCACCACCCTGAAAACTGAACTGTATGGTACCCAGCTACCACTGCTCACAGCTTTGAAAGGGATCACTATATGAGGTCCTGGATAAAGTTGGGAAAAATGTGGAACAAAACTCAAAATCACAAATATGACCATGCTTACTTGTATGATGAAAACTTATACAACCCCTGAGACTATGGCCCTTAAATATCTTTCAAGCTAGGGACTGAAATTAACCCCTATGTCTCAATTGGCAGCCAAGTGATAGACAGACCTGTAAGGTGAACAGTAACTCCAGGATGGTATGCACTCATCACAACTATCAAGCATATGAGATAAAGAGGGCAGCATTTTCCCAGGGACAGAGCTAAGGAGGTGGAAGGGAGTGAGAAATAAGAATCTGTTCAAGCATAGCAATGATTGTGAGGATAGCACAGTACTGGGTACTGTTTCATTCTGTTGCACATAGGGTTGCTGAGTTGGAGCCGACTTGAGAGTACCTAGCAACAACAATACCATCCATTGCTGGTGGAATTGTAAAATGATACAACTACTATGGAAAACAGTATAACACTTTCTCATGTTGTTTGTTGTTGTTATGTGCTGTCAAGTTGGACCCGACTCATAGCGACCCCTCAGGTTTCCGAGGCGGTATCACTACAGAAGTAGATTACCCCATCTTCCTTCTGAGGAGTGGCTGGTGGGTTTGAACCTCCAGCTTTCTGGTCAGTAGTCAAGTGCCTTAGGCACTATGCTACCAGAGCTCCACTTTCTCAAAGATCCAGAAATAGAGCAATCTTATGATCCAATAATCCCACTCCTAGGTATATACCCTATTGTTGTTCTTGTTGTTGTTAGGTTATACATAACACTAGCCAGTTCTGTGACATCCTCACAATCATTGCTTTTTGAGCCCATTGTTGGTATATACCCTGTTGTTGTTGTTGTTGTTGTTATGTGCCATCAAGTCAGACCCGACTCATAGCGACCCCTCCTTGGGTTTCCGAGGCAGTATCACTACGGAAGTAGATTGCCCATCTTCCTTCCAAGGAGTGGCCGGTGGGTTTGAACCACCAGCCTTCTGGTTAGCAGTAAAGTGCCTTAAGCACTACGCTACCAGAGCTCCCGGTATATACCCTAGAAAACTAAAAACAATGACATAAACAGATGCATATCTGTGTTGATTGCTGCTTTATTCACAACCGCAAGTAAATAGAAATAATCAAATTGCCTGTCAATGGATGAATGGTGAGCAAACTATGGTATATACGTACAATGAAGTGCTAGGCAACCATAAAAAGCAACCTTGTGTTTGTGAGATATAATATCAATGGACCTGGAGGGCATATTGCTGAGTGAATTAAGTAAAAGATATAAAGGCTAATATTGTATGATCCCTCTTTTATAAGAAAACAAGAATAGATAAATATAGACAGACCAGTGTTTGTTGATGGTTACATGGAGTGGGGCTTGGTAAAGTAAGCTTTATACAAAACATACTAGTTATTTCTGGTGATGGAAAAAGTGGCGCTGAGTATCGATGTAGTGAGCACAGGATAGCAAAAGTAAAAATGAGTATTTCAGCACATATGGTTGATATATGGATAAATACAGATGTGTATATAGGTGAGAACAGATAGAAATATTTATACCAAACCAATCTAAGCTCACAGCCATAATGACTTATAGCAACTCTGCAGGACACAATCAAACTGTCCTATATGATTTCCAAGGCTGTAAAATCTTTATACAGGTTGTTTGCTACATCTTTCTCTCCTGGAGCAGCTAGTAGGTTTAAACCACTGGCCTTTTGAGTAGCAGAAAAGTGTTTTAACAACCATGCCGCCAAGGCTCCTTTAGAAATATCCATTGTTGTTGTTGTTGTTAAGTGCTGTCGAGTCGTTTCCGACTCATAGCGACCCCATGCACAGCAGAA
>NW_006921912.1:3747904-3750384 GCF_000298275.1 Orycteropus afer afer | reverse complement strand
CGCCCGTGCTTACCTAGCTCCCAGAGACCCGGTCTCTCTCAGGAGGGTAACAAGGGAAAGTGTTCAGTGCAGATCAGTGAGTAAGCACAAGCCCACCTTGTTTCAGTACCTATGCTTAAAGTGCCCCTTGGCTGATCCAGAAATATCCATAGGTACATGTAAATACAAATGTGAGGACAGTCAAAACTATTCATTAAAGACACAAATATGGATACTCTGCAGACATATAATCTTACAACATTATTTTTCTGGGTTTGAAGGCTTAGGACCATAGTGTCATGGGGCAACTCTGTCAAATGATAAAACATAATTCACAAAAATCATGACCTACATCCTAGTGAAGTGAGTAGCATCTGAGGTTTAAAAGCTTGCTGTTGTTGTTGTTAGGTGCCGTCAAGTTGTCTCTGACTCATAGCGCCCCAGATATGCACAGCAGAATGAAACACCGCATGGTCCCACACCAGGTCCACGATCCCTACTATACTTGAGCCCATTGCCACTGCCACTGTCGCAATCCATATCTTTGAGGGCCTTCCCCTCTTTTGTCGACCCTCCACCTTATCAAGCATGACATCCTTCTCCAGGGAATTGTCCCTTCTCACAACATGACCAAAAGAGGTGAGATGAAGTCTGGCCATTCTTGATTCCAAGGAGCACTCCAGCTGCACTTCCTCCAGGACTTATGTGTTCTTTTAACAGTCCATGGTACTCTCATCATTCTTTGCCAAAACATCAATTCTTCTTCAGTATTCTTTATTCATTGTACAGCTCTCACATGCATCCAAGATGACTGAAAATATCATGGCTTGTGTCAGGCACACCTTAGTCCTCAAGGAGACAACTTTGATCCTCAGCATTTAAAAGAGGTCCTTTGCAGCCCACTTGCCCAGTGTTGTATGTCATCTGATGTCCTGACTGTTGCTTCTACTGGCATCGATTGTAGAACCAAGCAGTGTGAAGTCTTTGACAACTTCAATCATTTATCGTGAAGCTGCTTGTAGGTCCAGTTGTGAGGATTTTGTTTTCTTTATACTGCAGACTGTACTTTTCAATCTTCATCAATAAGTGCTTTAAGTTATCCTCCCTTTCTGCAAGCAAAGTTGTGTCATCAGCATTTTGCAGGTTGTTAATGATTATTCCTCCAATCTTGATGCCACGTACTTCTTCATATAGTCCAGCTTCTTGGATTATTTGCTCAGCATATAGATTGAATAAGTGTCGTAAAAGGATACAACCCTGACACACTCCCTTCTTGATTTTAAACCATGCAATGTTACCTTTAAAAGCTTATGAGTGGCCATCTAAGACACAACTATGAATATCTACTCACCAGATAACAAAACAGTAAGAATGTAACCAAAAGTGCGGAGAAGAAACAACTCTACACAAGCCATAACTTCATCTACCCTGAGACCAGAAGAACTAGATGGTGCCAGCTACCACCACAGACCATTTTGATAGGACTCACAATGAGACAGGGTGGAGGTGGTAAGACTCCTAAAGGATTAAAACAGAGTTGAAAGTTATAAAATATCCCAAGCTTTGCAGGTGCTACCAAAGACTAACCCACATCCTGGAACACAGGGTACAAAAGTAACCAGCAACTCACACAGTGCTGTGCTTTATCTCCTTGTAAGATGTTTTGCAGGAAAATCAGCTTGATTCACCTCTCAAAACATGTACACAACTACCAGGTTGCCTGCTATATGACCTTCCTGGGGTGGCTGTTTTGAGGCAAAGACACTGACCAGGAATCAAACCAATGCTCCAAAGGATGGCACATACACAGGGTCCCATAATTAGTAATGTCAAGTATCCCAGCACCCCTTGGAGATTCATGTCAAGTATCCCAGCAACCCTTGCAACTCCTGTGTCCACACTCAATTTCCATCATGCCACCACTTTTCTTTCTAGGAAACTACAACCCCTTCTCAGAAAATCCCCCCCAGTTTCCTGAATAAAGATGGAGGCTCTTTCCACTCAAAACCCTTAAATAAATAAATAAATAAATAAATAAACTCCAGTATATCTTTGCTTGTGAAGACAAAGACTAGTGTTGCTTAGCCTCTCTGTTTCTGCTTGCAAGCTACTTTCTCCTTCTCTTACTACAAGCTTTGTTCATGCAGAAAATCTAAGCCTCTCCTAGTCATTCTTTGCTGATAGAAAGCAAGAACCTGAAGGAGCCAAACTCTGATGGGGAAGGGGCTCCCTGGAACAACAATAGTTGGTCCCAGATAGAGCAGGGTAATAATATAGAGCAAAAACAAAATTCTTATATGTGTATCTTATATACATATATATAGATATTGATATAGATATATAGATATATAGGGGAGCTCTGGTAGCATAGTGGCTAAAGCACTTGACTGCTAACCAGAAGGCTGACGGTTCAAACCCACCAGCCACCCCTCGGAAGGAAGGTTGGGCAATCCTACTTCCGTAGTGATACTGCCTCGGAAACCCAAGGAGGGGTCGCTATG
>NW_006921912.1:3735783-3747804 GCF_000298275.1 Orycteropus afer afer | reverse complement strand
ATATATATAAAGCTAGATAAAGTGGAACAGGAAAGAACAGAGGACTCCCTAGAGCTATCATTTCATGACATTTTTTTTTTTAAACCAAGAAACTAACTTTCCCCAGAGATCACATTTTAGTGAAATAGTAGAGTGGCACACAAAACAAGGGAAACCTGTAAGATCAGTGCCCTACTTCAAAAACATACATGAGATGAAATGTCAACAATTACTGAAAAGCAAAGATAAACATAAGGGGGCAGGAAAACTAGAGTAGTGGGAATTGAAAAAAAAAAAGCAATTAAAGAGAATATTGACACATTGTGGTAAATGTAGTTAGTGTCACCAAACAACTTACATGGATATTGTCAAACAGAAACCTAACTTGCTGTGTAAACTTTCACCAAAATCTCAATAAAATAGTATTTAAAAAATAATAAATGAAAACAATCATGGTATTCTGACACTTATTTTTTACTGGATCCGAAATTACGTTCTTTTCCTCAATTTCTGCTGGTATTGATTTGTATCTTCTCTCTCTCTCTCTTTTCTTTTAAATTAATTTTGCAAGACTTTTTTCTATTTTATTAATCATTTAATCAGCTTTTGATTTTCTTTTCTCTGTGTGTTTTCTTGTTTCTTATTATATTATTCTCTGTTCTAATATTTATTATTTCTCTCTAACTACTTTATTTCAAATTACCTTGCTATTTACATTCTGCTTAGTGGACTGATTTCAAAATATCTTCTTCAAACAAAAGAAAATCATAATTTCCCTCTAACTACTACTTAAGCTGCATCATACATACTTAGGTGTATTTGTTTTTATTGTGATTCAGTTCTAAATATGTTTTGTTTTCATTTTCATTTTGAATTACTTTTGGCCTATGGTATATTTGGAGCTCTGGTGATACCATGTCTAAGACATTGACTGCTAACCAGAAGGCTGATGGTTCAAAACCACCAGCTGCTACATGGAAGGAATCCACTTTTATAAAGATTTACTGCCTCAGAAAACCAATGGGAGTCACTATGAGTCAGAATCGACTCACTGGCAATGAGTTTTATTTTTATTTAATGATGGGTTTAGAAGTGTTTTATACAACTCCAAATGTAGTGGATATATTTTAGTTTTTAATTTCTCATTTAACTTCATTTTAGTAAGGAAATGTAGTTTTATGATATGTTTGTCATATATGAACTCTCTTTTTGATTCTATATTTGCTGCTGAGAAATTTGCTGTCACTAATTATGTTCTTTTCTTTTTATGTAGACAGATTATCTCTCTCTCTTTAGGATTTTAAAAGCTCACTGCAAAATGTTTGTTTTTATTTAAGCTTATTTATTCAATTCCTTTCTTTCTTTCTTTTTTTCCCCCAAATTCTGAACAAGTCTCGATCATTTTACATTATGATATGATCTGTTCCCAGTTCTTTCTATTCTCAATTTCTGATTTAAAAAAAAAACAAAACTCATTTTGACCAATATCTGACTTCTTTTTTTTTCCTCATGTCACTAGGTTATCTTTCATATTGTCAATCATTATCTCTCTGATGTATTTTTGTAATTTCTTCAAACCAGACTTCTGTCAACCAATTGTCTCTTCAGCTACGTCTAATATGCTACTTTGACCATCTTTAACATTTTAAATTTCATCAATTACATATTTCATTACATTCATTTCTAATTTTAATTCTAGTCTACCCACTCTAATTTTATAGTGTCTTGGAGCTCTGGTGGCATAGTGCTAAGGCACTTGACTAATAACCAGGAGGCTGGAAGCTCAAGCCCACCAGCCACCCCTTGGAAGGAAGATTGGGCTATCTACTTCTGTAGTAATACTGTCTTGGAAACCCAAGAAGGGGTTGCTATCAGTCAGATTAGACTCAAAGGACAGTGAATTTGGTTTGATTTTTTTGGTCTTTTCAGGTTATAATTTCTTACGGGTTTTGTAATTTTAAATAAACATGATGCAATCTACTTCCATAAAGATTTACAACCTTGAAAACTCAGTGTGTATTGGTGGGGAGTCACTATGAATCAGAATAAATTTGATGACTATGGGTTTGGTTTTTGGTTTTTAGTAGAAGTTTAAGAAAATAATGCGTAACATCACTTTCCCCACTCATTTTTGAACTGGTGAAAAAACATTACATTTTGGAGAACAAAATATCATCTTTAATTCATAAAGCTTGTGGTGAAGACAGAAACATAACTTTTTTAAAATTTATTTTAATACCAGAATCTATGTTTAAATAGTTAGAGATGTGATCAGTATGTTTTCTCCCTACAGGGGCAATAAGTCTCTCCTTTGTACTCTAAAATAGTTTCGTACAGATTACTATTCTACTAAGAAAATATTAAGGTTATATTGCTTCTATCTGTGGTATATATTTCTTCTCATTCACAGTATGTGGTTTCTTTTTCTGATTAGTAACTGTTTCTTTTTTTCCTAAGAAAATCTTCTGCAGCCTGATTTATCATATTTACACACATACAGCAGATTTTCCTTTTTTCCATGTACCTCAGAATTATTATAAAAGATGAGAGAGCAATAGAATTGCAAAAAAAGGGGGGGGGGCAGGGAGAAGACCATAAGCAAATATGGCATCACTACCATAATGGCAAGAGATGCTTGGAATAAGGAAACAAAGGTTTCCTTTTAATAGGAATAATTGACATTCAGGAAAAAAAATGGTATACATTTGATAGAGGCTAAATAATGAAAAAGAGTACTCATCATAATATTTTATTTCAATACATATTTTCCCATATTGTCTTATACTTACATGGTACTACACTACATAGTACTACAATCTGTACATAGTACACTAATTGATACAATTTTGAACATGTGTGAGAGTTAGTCAATATCTTGCATAACGAATTTAGAAATATTGGTATTTGGGGTCAGTTTTTCACAATAATTTTCTTCTACTTAATGGAATATAGCATATGTTTCAAAGCAAGCAGCTTACCTTTACCCAAGAGGGATATCTCCCAGAAATTTCTACTGGTTCAAAAAACACACAGCATCATTGCTGCTCTACTGCTCTTTTAATTACTTTTTGCTTTTTTATTTAATCTCAATAAAGTTCATTGCTCTCCATTTCTCTGCACAATTTCCCTTGGGAGTGAGAAATGCAATATGTTTACTATGTGTTAATATTTCAAAATGTACCTTTAATTTCAAACCAATCACTAAGATATATACCACTTACATAACACATTGCCAAAGCTAAACAGAGTCAGTTGCTTCTGTCATAAATTAACCAACATTTTCATCTTTTCTATCTGTGCCTTAAGATACAAAACAACAGTAACCTGAAAATGACATCTAATGAGATAATGCTCTCAAGTCACAAAAATAAAAATATATTCTTCAGGATTTTTGTTAACTTCCTAAAAATTATTTAAATAAATAAATAAATAAGAAGTAAGAATAGACATTGCAATAATTTTATGAGCATTTTCATCATTTCTTAATTTTTTTATTTAAATAATTTGGGCACATTCACCATACTATATACTATATTTTGCAAAGAGAAAACAAATTAAATTCATGCCTTGGAAAATGGGAACTATTGTGACTTGTTTTGCAGTAAAACTCTAAGTGCATCTAATATTAAATGAATACAAACCAAAAACCATGTCATAAGCCAGGAGCACAAAGGTATAAAGATGAAGACTATGACCTCCAAGAACTCATGATTGATTAGAGGTACCAGATAAATGATTCTTATTTAAAACAAACTGTGTCAAGAGGTATAATACATAAAACAAAACATATTTAGAAATACATGGAAATAATAGATTGATGCTAAACAAGCTGAATGAAGTCAAATTGTAGAAGGCAGAATTCACCAGGTATTTAATTTCAATACACATACTTATTGCTGCCATTTATCTTTTCTGAAACTTGCAAATTTTTTAAGTCTCATAGAAGTAGGTACAGATATTGCGACTCTAAGAAAACAAAACAGAAAAGAATGAAATAAGGAAATCACACACAAAAAAAGTTCATTGATTATTGTTTTTTGAGTAAATTTGAAACTATGTGTCTTATGAATTTTATTACTAACACTAAAGACACACCTAGTAACCCATAGTCCTCAGTTTTCCATAAACATATCACTTCGATGTGTGGATAGGTATGTTGTGATGTAGTTTACTTAATCAATCATACGTCCTATGCAATTTTCCCAAAAGATAGGAGTCATGCCACATAGCAAAGGATAAAGTAATAATGATTATCCTTTCCAATCAATGTCAAAATTACATACCAACCATTGTAAATGAAAAGAGAGGAAAGCAGAAAAAAGATTGCCAAGCCTGCTAAAGAACAAAAGTCTTTGAATCAAGGGGACAAACACATTCCATTTGATTACAGTGAGAATGCAGTCATGAGGAGATCCCAACACAATCAACAAGATGATCCAGTACTAAAAATTCCTCATACAAACCCTGTTGCTGCTCAGGAAAACACGTTTCCTTTCAGAGTTTTCCTTAGAGCAAGTCTGACATCCTTATTCCTCAAACTGTAGATCAAAGGATTCAGCATGGGTCCTACATTTGTATAAAACACTGAGGCCACTTTCCCATGATCCATAGACTCTGCATCAGAGGGTTGGACGTACATGAATGAAGCTGCTCCAAAGAAAAGAGAAACAGTCATTATGTGGGAACTGCAGGTGCTGAAGGCTTTGGACCTTCCCTCAGTGGAGCTGATGTGGAGGATGTTGGAGATGATGAAAGCATAGGAGATGAAAGTGGTGCTTGTGGACACCAAGATATTCATTCCAACGAGAACAAAGACCACAACCTCATTGACATAAGTGCTGGTGCAGGAGAGCTGCAGCACAGGGAGGATGTCACACAGGTAATGGTTGATGACTGTGGCATCACAGAAGGTCAGTCTTGCCATACAGAGAATATGGGCTAGGGAACCCCAACATCCCATCACATATGACCCAAACACAAACAGAGAATATATACGAGGAGATAATATAACATTATATAGCAATGGCTTGCAAATAGCAACATAGTGATCATATGCCATTGCTGTCAAAATACAGCACTCAGCAATGACAAAGAAACAGAAGAAGTAAAGCTGAGTCAGGCACCCTGTATAGGAGATGATGTTTTTCTCCAGTACAAAGTTCATCAGCATTTTGGGTGTGAAGACAGAAGAGTAACCTATATCTATGAAAGATAGATTAAAGAGGAAATAATACATGGGTGTGTGAAGGTGTGCATTTAATGAAATTAATGTGATCAAGCCCAGATTGGCCACCACAGTAACCAGGTAGATCCCTAGGAATAGGAAGAAGAGAGGGAACTGAAATTCTGGCAAGCTGGTTAAACCCTGGAGGGTAAATTCCATTACCAATGAGTAATTTCCATCAGTCATTCTCTCCCAGGAGTAGATCTATGGAGATAAAGGAGAAAGCCAAATTAGAAAGAAACTGAGCTTTTCTGAGCCATTCTCACTCATGAAATTGCACGCAGACTGGCATTCTATGGCCCTTTGTAGGTTCCCAGCAACATATTATGATTTATAGAAACTCTGCAGACTCAGAGTGTTTCTCCAGGTCCCTGAGAATAGAAGGCTGAAGCAGCTGGACCTTACATAGGACTGCCAGAAATTTTGACGTACAAGAATGAGAAGACATGAGACACATGATAATTTAGCAGAACACTTTTAATAGAACAGTATTTTGGTAAAAAGTCTATTTCATGGTGATAAAATATTAAACATTCAGCTTTAGTTTTTTGGTTTTTTTTTTTTTTTTTTTTAACCATGCTTTGTGTCAGATGTTACTGAATTTCATCTGATCTTTAGGCTTCATGCAGTGACAGATGAGTAGAAATGACAGATGATGTGATTCTCAGAATGAGTATGGGTCAGCATTGTATGAGGTGCATGGGTGATGTGAGGAAAGAAGGGAGTTTCAAGGATAGGGTAAGGCTAATGGATGTGGTAATTCATGGAATGAGGCCCAATGATGGAGACAATGTCAGCAATGCCATAAGGCTAATATATAGAGTGAGAAATTGAGTAAGGCTTGAATATTATCTAAAGCTCAGTGGTTGGGATAAGGTTATGGGGTAGAGTGAGGAATGGATAAGGCAACAAGAATCAGGAAATGATTAAGGCTCAGATATGTGAAAAGGGCAGTAAAGGGTTAAAATCCGAAATGTGGGACAAATCAGAGGTGAGATAAGGGGTGGAATGAGGTGGGATAAAGAAAGTGAAGTGTAGGGTACAAAGCAGAGACAAGAAGTTCACAGAAAGGTAGTTAGATATGGGGTAAATTTTATACCGATCCAAAACCAAAGCCACTGCCATTGAGTCAATTCTGACTTACAGTGGCCCCATTGGGTTCCTGAGGCAGTAAATATTTATAGAAGTAAATTGCCCAGCCTTGTTTCCATGGAGTAGCTGGTGGATATGAACCACAAACCTTTTGGTTAGCAGTCAGATGCCTTAGGCACTGTGCTATTAGAGCTCCAGGGGTAAAGTTTAGGGATGGATAAATATTCAGGGCTAAAGTGAGACTTAGGAATGGAATGAATGATAGAATGAGACTCATTGATGAAATAAGGATCAGGAATGTGATAACTCATTGCCGTTGAGTCTATTCTGACTCATAGCGATCCCTACTTGGGTTTCCAAGGTGGTATCTTTATGGAAGTAGATTATAATATTCATATATCTAGTTGTTTAATGCCTTCTCTCCTGCTACACTGTAATTTTATTCATGAAGACCAGCACCTTGTCTCCCTTATTCATTTGTATCCCTTCTACATAAAATACTGCTGGCACGTAGTAGGCACTCAATACATACTTAATGTTAGTTGTGGAACAAAAGCCCATTCAAAATCACCCCATTTTGATATTGCCTATATGTTACTCCTATTTATGCCTTTTCTCTCTTTATCTGTGTTCATCCTTTGTCAGTCTAGTTAATTTCAGAGATGGTTAGATGATATTTTAGCAAAGAAAATGGACATCACCCAAAGTCAAATAGCTAGAAGACCATAGAGTTTAGATCACCTTACTGAGGAATGTCCCAAGAGATCAAAGGTCTGTCTCCACAGTGACTCTTGTCTTCTTTTCACATTGTGTCTATGTCCCTCTTTTCCAAATTCTGCAGTCAGAAGACCCTCAAATTCAGTGCTATCTCCAGGAAAGAAACATTACCCATAGAGCTCTTGGCCCCCTTTTTTTGTGAGTTTAGAAGGTGAAGGATTCTTGCAGGAGGTGTTATATTAGGGTAGTCATGGATTTCCTTCTTGTGAAACCAAAGCTGATCCGTATTTTATCTCTTCCACCAGTATTTTGAGTCAAAATGATTCCAATAATATAGATGGGAAGAATCTCAGTACAAAATCCCCAGCTGCCTAAGGAGCTGAGGGAATCAGCACAGACTCTAGCCTCTGAATGACCTTGGAACTCCTCCACAGTTAAGGGTCAAGCATCTATTTCACTGACCTTCTGTCAAGGAGTACAAGCCAGTTGTAGCACAGGAAAAGTCCTCTTTACAATCAGATGAACAACCAAGGAATACAACACAAGATCTTAGGGAAATGATTAGCTCCAGAAATAGAGCCTCCTCAAGGAAACTGTGGCAGCTCTGTATTTTTACATTTGAGCAGTGATGCTCACAATATTTCCTGAGAGACCCAATCTACAACTCATATTTTATCTCTCCATCAGAGAGTTCATATTCTCAAGCTCAATGAAGGGAGTGTCATTCTTTCCCCTGATTCCCTAGGTTCTCCTAGCCCTAGACCTGAAAGTTAAATCCCTTTGCACTAAGGCTGATCACTTACCCAGTTATCATCTCCAGTGGTTTACCTTCTTAAGTGAAAAGTTGTGAGGCCAGGAGTTTAGGAGTTAGTTAGTTCCCTAAACATGACACATATAGATCATTCCCAACCTGATCAAGAGTTGTTCCCTCCATAAGAACATCCCATACGTAGGACCTCTACTGATTTCATTGGAATTAAAATAGCTGTTCTCCCAGGCTTTTTCATGAAATACCCTTAGTATTTCAGAATAGCCCCATTTGTGACTGCTGCCAAGTCCTGCAAAATTAAATTTGTAAAACTTCTTCCTCAGTAACTCTCTCCAATAAGAATCATAAAATTCTTGTAAAGTTTCTGAGCAATTCTTATTAGAAAAAGGCTGAAGATGTTTCCTAAATCAGCACAAATTATTGTTTAAAGGGAAGCAGATTAAAGGGTTATATTTTCTCATATTTGATGCTTTCTAGAGCAGTACTGCCCAGTAGAAATATAAAGCCACATATGAGCCACATATATAATTTAAAATTTTCTAGTAAGCTACATTAAAATATTATAAAGAGATGAAACTTATTTTAAAAATATACTTTATTTAACCATGTGCGTGGCTTTAAAAAACAAAAAGTTATTGTCTTACAGGTTTGGAGACTGTTGTTGTTGTTATGTGCCGTCAAGTCAAACCTGACTCATAGCGACCCCTTCTTGGGTTTCCGAGGCAATATCCCTATGGAAGTAGATTGCCCAATCTTCCTTCCAAGGAGTGGCTGATGGGTTTGAACTGGCAGACTTCTGCTTAGCAGTCAAGGGTCTTAGGCACTATGCTACCAGGTTTGGAAACCAGAAATCCTAATTCAGAGTGTTAGCAGGGTTATGCTCTCTTTCTGTGGGCTCTAAGGGAAAATACTTCCTGGTAGCCTCAGACATTTCTTGCTGTTCCCTGGTGTGTAGATAGGTCCTGACATGTGTCCTCCCCCATGTATGATTCTATTTCCTAGTCTATTCTGCCCTTTTAGAAGACTCCACTGAGAAGGGATTAGAATTAGGACCTACTAAAAAATATTATAACCTTTGTTTTGTTTGTTTGCTTTTCTGATTTTTTTTAAAATTAATTTTTACTGTAGTTTGGATGAAAGTTTAGCTTTCCATTCAACAAATTACACACATTTTGTTTCATGATTGCAATCACCTCAGTATAACAATAGTCTTCCCACTTCTTCTTTGGTTTCCCCATTTCTATTCATCCTTCTTTCCCACACCTTCCTACCTTCTGAACTTTGTTTTGGGGCACACGCTGCCATTTTGGTCTCATATGGTTGATTGTACTGAACAGTACATTCATTTCTCCTTGGTGTTTTCTTCATTTTATAGCTGGTTTATTTTTTGGCTGTTGTCAGTAGTGTCCAGTGCCTAGAGAAGGATATCATGCTTGGTAAAGAGAGGAGGGTCAGTGAAAATGGGGAAGTACTCCAATGAGATGGATTGAAATAGTGGCTGAAACAATGATTGAGAGGATGGTGCCAGACCGGACAGTGTTTCATTCTATTGTGCATAGGGTAGCTATCAGATGAAATTGATATGATGGCACTAACAAGAACAACAATGTTTGACTGAAAGTTGATCCCCAGGAATATGTTCAGTTCCTAGCTTAAAGGGTATCTAAAGGCCACAGCCTCAGGGGGTCCACCAGTCTCTATGAGACCAGAAAGTCTGGTCCTTTTTATGATTTTGAATTTTGTTTTACTTTTCTCTCTCTCTCTCTCTATTCTTCTCTGTCCAAGACATTCTATTGTGATTCTGATCAGAGTGGTCAATAGTGGTACTTAGCTCTTCCACCTGCACACTGTACCTCTCCTCATTGGCCACGTTCATTAAGTTTCTTCTTTCAGTTGGTGTTTGATCTAATTCTTTATCCTTTCATTTGATGATCACGGTACTATGATTGTATCTATATATGTTTCACTTTGTTTCTCAGGTCTTTGTTATAGAGGGACAGTGGTGTGTCTGATTAGGTCTCCATTTCAGTTTCTCTTCCTCCCAATTTAAGGATTCTTCATTTTACTTTGAGGAAAAACAGGAAGATTTTCTTTCATCCCCAGAACCTTAGGTACCTTTTTGAAGCAAGGGAATACTTTCTTTTGCTGTTTGCAGGTCTTTGAACTCCAAACAGATGCAGGAGTACAATATTCTCCTAGGACAACAAGTACAAGGTCGATTCTCAGAGATGAAATTCCCCTGAGGAGAAATAAAGCAATTACTGAGTTATATCTGCAGCCAGAAGAATGGCACTCCCATGATATTGGAATTTCCAATGTTCATAACAAAAGTTTTTATCTTTTATTGATTAAAGATAAAAAAGAAGAACATTTTATGCAACAGCAGGGAATGACTCCCATGTCACGATTGGAGGATTACATAAACAGATGTGTCTCAGTTTGGCAAGGGTGTTCTCATTCATTTCAAAGAGTAGATGATCTCTGTGTATGGCCCAAAGGAGAGCACAGCAATTCTTACTTTTGTATTTGTATATCTTTGTACTATATCTAACATCAATTAATCAATCATTATTCTCCTTTAATGTTGAGTAAACATCTTAGCAATATCCATGATGATCTACATAGGAAGAACCTCTTCCCTTCTAAATAATTGGTTTTGATAGTTATATAGTGGGAAGGAATTTTTCATCAGAGTTTGTAAGGTCCTTTTAGCACTTCCAAAAACAGAACCATATATTTGAGATATTTTTATAGGCTCTTAGACTTAGTTTAGGGCTTGCAAACTTTGGCCTTGGGATTCAAGATAGAATGGTGTCCTGCTTATCTCTATATGTTTAATTACTTAAAGATCAGGCACTTCTTTCTTTTAAGATTGTTGTTGTTGTTAGGAGTCATCAAGTCATCTCTGACTCATAGTGACATCTGTACAACAGAACAAAACACTGCCTTGTCCTGTGCCATCCTCACCATCCTTGTTATACCTGAGCCCATCATTGCGGCCACTGTGTCAATCCATCTCAATGAAAGCCTTCCCATGTTTCGTTTACTCTCCACTTTACCAAGCATGATATCCTTCTCCAGAGAATGGTCTCTTCTGACAACAGGACCAAAATAAGTGAGACTAAATCTAGTCATTCTCATTTACCAGGATCATTCCTGCTGCACTTCTTACAAGACAAATTTGTTAGTTATTTTGGCAATCCATGGTAATTTCAATATTCTTTGCCAATCCATAACTCAAAAGCACCAAATATTCTTCAGTTTTTCTTATTCGTTGTCCAGCTGTTACATGCATATGAGGTGATTAAAATACTATGGCTTGGGTTAGGCGCACCTTAGTCTTCAAGAAGACATCTTTCCTCTTCAACACTTGAAAAAGGATTTTTGCAGCAGATTTGCCCAGTGCAATACATTGGCTGATGTCTTGGACTGTTTCTTCCATTGGTGTTGACTGTAGAAACAAGTAATATGAAGTCTATGACAACTTCAAACTTTTCTCCCTTGATCATGATGCTGCTTATTGGTCCAGTTGTGAGGATTTTTGTTTTCCTTGTGTTGAGGTGTAATTCATACTGCAGACTGTAGTCTTCAATTTTCTTCAGTAAGTGCTTCAAGTTATCCTCACTTTCAGCAAGAAAGTTGTGTCATCTCCATATTGCAGGTTGTTACTGAGTCTTCCTCAAATCCTAATGCTACTTTCTTCTTCATATAGACCAGCTTCTCAGTTTATTTGCTCAGCATGTTGTTGTTATGTGCTGTTGTATCATCCTTGACTCATAGCAACCCCTCCTTGGGTTTCTGAGGCAGTATCACTACAGAAGTAGATCCCCCAATCTTCCTTTCAAGGAGTGGCTGGAGGATTTGAACTACCAAATTTCTGATTAGGAGTCAAGTGCCTTAAGCACTATGCCACCAGAACTCCCATAGATTGAGTATGTATCCTGAAAGAATACAACTTTGATGCACTCACTTCTTGATTTTGAACCATGCAGTGTCCCCTTATTCTGTTTGAATGACAGACTCCTGTTCTATGTATAGGTTCTTCATGAGTACAATTAAGTGTTCTGGAATTCCCATTCTTCTCAATGTTATCCATAATTTGTTATGATCCACACAATCAAATGCTTTTGCATAGTCAAGACAAGTAAACATCTTTCTGGTATTCTCTGCTTTCAGCAAGATCCATCTGCCATCAGCAATGATATCCCTCATTCCATAACCTCTTCTAAATCCAGCTTAC